>NW_007727965.1:105134-107505 GCF_000696425.1 Galeopterus variegatus
GGCTAAGTTTCTAATACATAAAACTTGGGGGATACAATTCAAGCTTCATTGAGTTTTGGGGTAACATAATTCAATCCACTATAGTGGTTGTATCTCATTATGGCTTTAATTTGAATTTCTCTAAGGACTAATAATATAGAACATCTTTTTATGTACTTATGTGTCATCCGTATATCTTTGTTTAAGTTTCTATTCAAATCTTGTGCCCATGTGTTTATTGGGTTCTTTCTTTTCTTATTATTGATACATCTTTATGAACTCTATATGCAAGTCTTTCATAGGGTATATAATGTGTGAATATATTTTCCAAGTCTTTTGCTTGTCTTATGAATCTCTTAATAGTCTTTTGAAAAGCAGACATTTAAAATTTTAAGTTCAATTAAAGTTTTCTTCTTTGGGTTGTATTTGGCGACTTCTCTGAGAAATCTTTCTGCGTCTGTGTCTCTATGACTCTCTTTTCTACAAGAACATCAATCATATTTGATTATTTTAAATTTTTAAAATATTTTAATATCTTGTAGGTTTTAATTCTCCTCTTTTTAAAAGAATTTTTCTGGATATTCCAATATGTTTATTCTTCAAATGAAATTGTATTTAATAAAATTATTAATTTATTTAATAATAAATTAATTATATCTTAAATACCAAGGTATTCATTTTTTATAATGAATATTCATGAGATACAAAGCTAATTGTCACACTTCGTGGCCAGATTCATACTGGCAGCACACCCATTACCAGAAATTGCATTTGTACACTGTGTCCTCCACCCAACTATCCCCAACCTCTCTCCCCCTTCCCCTTTCCCCTAACTCCACTTTGTAGTCCAAGGAATGTTCTTTCCCTCTGCAAGACCAATGCACTAGGATGGTCTTTCTTTCCTTTCTTCTTTCTCTCTTACCTCCCACATGTGAATACCAAGGCATTCAATTCAACCAATCCATAACTAGGTGCTAATTATGGAAAGCCAATTCAAACTGAAAAACAAATACAACTAAAGGCTTATAAACAAAATGTTTGAAGGTGGGGATTCAGGTTAGGTGAGAAATGATCGTTTGGCTCAAATTATATCACAATACGCTATTTTTTTCTATACCTCTACTCTTCATTTCACAGGGTTAGCTTCATTTTGTCTGGAGCCTTTAACCATGCCATGAAAATACACTTGTAGTAGTTTCCTGCAGCTTGGATTGGAGAAAATACCATTTCAATCACGTGACAAAATTGGTTATGGGACTTCCAAAATAAATGAGAACAGTAAGCAGGAAGTAAAGTTTTCATATCAAATAATATCTCATGCATATTTCATGATGACAAATCAATGGGAGGTATCTTAAGGTAGCAATTTAACAAATAGCGATACAACATATTATTAATTATTATGGAGTTAATTACTAGGAGAGGTAAAAAACCAAAAAGACAATAAGTCATGGTCTCTGGTGAGTAAGGCAAGTTATGCATAGGGCTGATGCTGGGTGATGGCTATTTTCTACTAGAAACCCTTCTTGACTCATATTTTTATCAATTGCAGTTATCATTTTAAAAATAAAGCAACAATACTGTACCATGGCCCCTCCCCAAACATAATGAATATCAATATTTCGTGTGGCAATTGGAAATCTATATTTTTAGCACAGTACTCCATAATTCTGCAAACCTAGACTAGTACTAATTTAGAGACCAGTGTTTGGCAGCCCTGACTTGAAGTGCATCATGACTGGTAGGAGGTTAACAAATATTTGTTGAATTGTTAAATAAAATTGCTCAAAAATGGAAGAGAAAAATATAGTATCCATCTATAACTTTAAAACAAATAAGAGGGCATAAAAGACGAACAGTATCATTTTACTGTGAAATGGATAATTTATTTTCATATTAGGTAAATTAGGCAACTGATTTGCAACCTCTCTTCACCCTTCCACAAAAAATAGCAGAAAATTTGAAGAAGAGCTTTGTAAAGAACAAGTAGACTAAAATTCAATGAAAAGAAAGCAAAAGTGACATGGATAGTGCAAATATGTTCTTGTGAAATCATAAATGAGCTGAGACGGAAAACAAAATTGTTCAGATATTTGAAAATGGCTTTTGATTTCATAGCAGAGTCTTTATTTCCATATGACAGGGATATACAGATCAAATCATCTTAATTATTAAAACACGGAATGATATTTTATATCTACATTAAAATGAAAAGTCAAATATCATTAACACGCAATGCACTGTCATCTGACAAGCATAGACTGCATTTTTTCCTCAGTAGACTGAGTTAAATTTTTATACCTTATGATACCAAATCACTATATTATACCCTAAGTTAGTAATCTGACAAATAGTGCTATAAATCTATTATTACTGTTTATGAAGTTAATCC
>NW_007727965.1:107723-108739 GCF_000696425.1 Galeopterus variegatus
TAAGTTAGTAATCTGACAAATAGTGCTATAAATCTATTATTACTGTTTATGAAGTTAATCCCTAGGAGAGGTTAAAAAAATGAAATAACAGAAGTTGTAGCCTCCAGTGAATGAGACAGCACATAGATGGGCCAGCCACCACAGTTCTTGATGCATAGAAGATATTTAATGAAAACTGTCTGAATAAGCAAGTGATGAGTGTAATAAATGAAAAAAAAATGCATTAAATATTGACGATATCATCCTACTTTAATCCTACTCATTGAAAGTATAAACTGGGACCCTACATTTATAAAACAGTTATCTCACAATTGCTAAGTGTGAATTTCTGTTTCATAAAGTTAAATTAAATTTCTGTTTCTAAATTGAATTTTTGACTCCCATAGTCAGAAGGATGAAACATTGGAGAGAGTTATCAGGGGACATGATGGATTCAGCCATTCTAGCATAGTCAAGTATCTTTTCAGTTTAGGTGAAGGATTATCCCAGGTGGGAAGATGCCTTTAGGGCCCACTCCAGTCTCATGTTGTGTTTGCTTCCAGGATGAGAGGCAAATTAACATCCTTACATCACTCAGCTCTCCTTTTATTACTCCAAGGTTTATCTGTCAAGTGGGTATCTGATGATAAACAGTCATTTTAATTAGGAAAAGATTACACATTACCATAAGAATTAAAGAGACATTTTCCCTACCTTTCTTAGTTACTCAAATCTCTCCTTCCACACAAAAAGATTACAAAGTTTCTGCTGAATAATAATTGCTACTGCCTCTTTTGTACATACCTGCTAGGCAATTTCTTCTGCAATGTGTTAATAAGCCCTTTTAGCGATTTAACTCATTTAGTGCCAACAAAGCTAAGAGGTGGATACTAATGTTATCCCTATTTTATAGCTGCACAAGCTGAGCGCAAGGGCGTTAAGTGATGTGCCCAAGGGCAAATGGTTATTGGCAGAGCTGGGCTCTGAACTCAGGCAATCTACTTCCAAACCTCATCTTTACGCTGCTTTGCTTTAGA
>NW_007727965.1:109709-114890 GCF_000696425.1 Galeopterus variegatus
GGCAACATATTTCATATGATCCTCTCTATGTGATCTTAAGTTACTTACAACTTCTCAACCTTAGTTTAGAAATTGGTAAAATGAAGATATTAATATCAAATAAGTAACAAAGTATTTTGATAATTTCTAAAATATTTATTTAATTAGAGAATAGTTGTAAGAGTTGACATTAAAATGTAAAGAATCTTTCATGTTGACTGACACTAGCAGGTATCCTGATAACCATTATTTCTATTCTACGTAATTCAATACTGACATCTGAAAATTTTAAGAATGGTTCATAATACACTGTGGAAATGGTTAATCTATTGTTACAGGTCTTCAAAACTGCCAGATATAATTTTGGTTAGTTTATCCAAACCTAACATGAGAGAAAACATGGTCTTAGCAGAACATGTTGCAGGCAAACCTTATAACTGGGCCAATTTTATTTAGAAATGTGGCCTACTGTACTACATAGCAGCTGCAATCTCTAGAAAGTAGCCTATTAATTCTGGAATTTGTTAGTGCATGTGATTTGTAAAATCACAGTCTTTCCACCTAATAACTTAGGAAACAAATTGACTCTGTAAATAGATTTTCTCCTTGTTTTAGTTACCTAGAAATTTTATACTTGAGCTCATTCAATATTTAACTAGTAGTCTATGACTTAAAGTTTTAGGGGGTAAGAAAATGAACTGTGAGTCAAAAGACTTAATTATATTCAAGCTCAGCCAATAACTTAATATGCTCGTGTAAAGAAGTTGCTTAATTTCCCTGGGCATGAATTTCCTGATATGTAACAGGAGAGATTTTGATTGTTCTTCAAAGTCACATATTCACTTAAAAAATCTATTACTCTTTGTAAAATAGAACTTTCGTATAGTAAAATTTCAGGACACCTGCCAAAAACCCTATTTTTAATTAAAGAATGATGTTAAATAAATGAGTGGTTGGCAAGAAGTTAAGGATGTAGATAGAGAAAAAAACAAACAGGTAATTGGATGGGTGGATGGGGAAATAGGCTAGAGATAGAGACAGAAATAGAGACAGAGACAGAGCTATATAATGTGTTGAGAAGCTCACATTTTGCCATAGGTAGTCTGGGTTTTCAGTCCTTACTTTCAATGGGGACACAGATTTAGTTCATCTCCCTGAGTCTCAAGTTTCTATTCTTTAAAATATCTCCCAAAGTTTAGTCTGAAAAGTAATGAAAATATATTGAAAGCAACTAGCATAATTTTGGGCAGCTGCTTTTTTTTTTTTTTACTTTCAAATAAATCAAACCTTCTGAATTTTTCAGCATTACTTCCTATTTTTTTCTTTTGCATCAAGATAAAAATTCAGAATAAATTGTAATTCAAGGCAAATATTTAAAAGCTGATGAATGCTTATTTCAATATATTTTTGAGCAGCCAGTTAAATGCTACATGAAACAAAGCAGCAAATGTTGAACACTTGGAACACAGAGTTTTCCCTTGGACAGCAGCCACAGCTGGTATTCTGCAGTGAAAACTCCAGTTCCAGTGCAATTAGATTACATGAATTATCTATGCACATGGCATAGAGTTTATAAAATGTATGTTTTAATGAAGCGTATTAGGCATGTGCACTATCATAGTGAGCATAAGCAGGATAATTCATATTTAAACATTGTGCTTTTGATTTTTTAATCAGGAAAACACTTGTCGTTAGCTTCATGCAGCAATTTTTTTCTAAGTTTCTACTTGCTAAGAATTTTCATGAGCTCTTCCATGAGTTGTAAAATTTAAGCCTTGTTTCATTTATTTTAGTGTTTTCCAGTTTGTGATCTCATTACCACCTGCATCAGAATCACTCCTGGTTCTTGTTGAAACTGCCATTTCATGGACCCCTCCAGACACAAAACCAGATTCTCATGGAAGTGTGTCCCAAGAAATTAAAATTTTAAACAAACTCCCAATTTTCATACACAATCATTTTAAGAAACACTCAGTGTCAGTACAATACAGAGGTAAGAATTCTAGTCCAAGAGTCAGACGACCTGAGTTTCCTTTGCAATTCTGCACATTGTGATTCTGTACATATTGGTAGGCCCTCTTTGAGCACATAAAGCAAGGCCGACCAAGACTCTTTAGATATGAATAATTAACTTCAAAAGCAACAAACAGAAAGTATTCCAGTGAACCAAAACATATGACTGCTAAATTCAAGCGTGTTTTTTGCCTGTAAATGCAGGTTAAGTGAGCTCTAAGGTTATTTGCAGTACTAATATGTGGTTATTCTGGCAGATGAATATAGTTAACTTGTTAATATTCAATGCCTCTCTACGATTGAAACAATTTAAACTACCGATAGTCAAGGGAGTCAGTTCAGATTTTGATCCAGATACACTCTTCCCCAAATCCACACATTTAGCAGGCTAAGCATGATCTGATGCTTACCTCCCATACCCACGTGGAGTGAAAACAGAAACCCATCGTCACCAAACATCATCACATTGCATAACATGGTTTTCTGGAAGAAATAGGGGAAAAACAAAGGAAAAGAGAATTATGCCTTGTCAGAAGCTGAAGGCACTCTGCTTTAAAACAAGTGTTCATTCTTCCACTCTTTCTTTCTTCAAAAATATGCCTGTAGTACCTACTATAAGCCAGGTATTCTCCTAGGTTTTTGAGACACAGTAACAAAGACATGGTACCTATTTGCTCGGCTGGCTAGTCATCAATTTCCACTATCTCCCATTTTCTTACCAACACATATCATTCAGTGTACCTATACACTGAAAAACTATGTATAATATAATTAGTACAATACAATATTACATTTAAGTGGAGGGTGTGGCTTGTGTTGCAGCTGAAGGGAGCCAGGTGAAAGTGATGTGACGCAAATAGTAAGTAAGATGCATAACGAATTCCTCAGCAGGCTCCTCGGAGAGCTCTTTAGTAGCTGCACACTCTTGCTGGTTACACACTCTCCTGTCATTCTTCCTGCTTAGAACTCAGTTGAGATGCTGGAACCAGAGCACCACAGAGTGACTGACCATTTGGAGACCAGCATGAAGATAAAAGCTGCAGGCCAAGCTGACTGGGCAGAAAGACAAGAGGAGTGAGTATGGCACCTCTAGGACTGCCATCGTTTGAGGAAAATTATGACTGGCCTAAATGACCAAGAACATTATGGACCATATACTAGCAATCACAATAGTACAAGGACACAAAGAAATTCAGGAATTAATGACACTTGTTATATTCAAAGTAGAGACGCATTTTCTGAGTTTCTACGTGTTTTATAAAAAATGTGTGAAGATGATTTTCAAATATATAAAGTGGTTTGAGGTTTGAGACATTTCATGAGCCAGATGTTTCACCTCACTCCGATTTAGAATTCACAGTGTCTTCAAAAATAGAAGTGCACATAACTTAACATTAAAGTTTAAGGAGGTTTTCAGATTTATACTTTGTAAACTATACGTTATACATTTATTGAGTTAAGTTTCTCTTAATAAGTGAAAAATAATAATTACAGATTGATCAGCTCTAATGATTCTCAACCAAGCAGATTATTCCTTGTAGTTTGTGTTCATTGTTTTATTAAAGAATTTACCTTGAGACTAGCAGCAGATCAATCCCCAAATTTAAGATTCCAAGGAAAACAGAATTTTGTTATGCTGATGTCTGGAGAAGGAAATGGGATACTTGGGCTTAGGGATGTCCAGAAGCAGAAAGTATATAACCTATCCCCACTTGTAGGAGAGATAAGTTAGATAACTAGAATTAAAATTACACTCTTCAGCATTTATAAAATGTACATTATCATCATTTCATATTCACTTTTCTATAACCCCACAGCATATTCTAAATAAATATTCAACATGTGAATATTCTATTTTCAACATGTTATAATTGGACATGTACTTTCTATGCAAGAGCACGCAATGCATTCAAAGTAAGCTGATCACTGAATAGCTGATTGAAATTAAAACAGCTAACTCTTTAAACTTAAGAGCTTCAGAGTTGTACTGCTAATTTAGTAGTACATGCTCAGGACTCTACACTGCAGAAGGAATGAAAATGAAAAAAAAGATGTACGTACAGGACTTTTTGTTGCTGCTTTAATTATAATAGAGAAAAAAGGTACCAACCGAAATGTCCAACAACAGGGAGATAAGTAATAAATCCAATCAATCACAATGTGTTCGCATGGGGGGCTCTCGTGATACCTCCCCAGAAAGGCAATATGGTGGAGAGGTTAAGCCTGTGAACTCTTGATCAGATTGCTGGATTCAAACCCTGACTTTACCACTTACTCCTGTTGTTAATCCGAGCAAGTTAGCTTTTTGTATCTTGTTTACCTTATCTGTAAAATGGGCATGGTGTCAGTAACCTACCTCATAAGGTTTTATGAGGATGAATTCAGTTGGTACAGGTAGGCCTTAAAACAGCCCCTGATGGTAAGTGGTTGGCAATCATTAGCCGTTTTATGAAAGTGGGACATTCTGCATTCACTGAGCAGCATATTTTAGAAAAATACTTAGTTATACAGGGAAATTTGTATAAGTTTATTTTTTTAATTGAAGTATAATTCACATAAGTACACAAATCTTAAGCTTACAGCTCAGTAAGTTTTTGCATATATGCAGTTCTATGTAATCCCTACTCAGCACCCACCTAAGAAATAACCATATTCTGACCTCTATCACCATACATTTATTTTGCCTATTATTGAACTTCAAATAAATGCAATTAGATTGAAAAAAAAATAAAACAAAACAACAACAAAAAAAAAACCCTAGCTAACTCTTCACTACTCATTCTGCCAAGTCTCTGTATATCACACAAATATTTACTGAAATGTATTGATTATACATATTTGTGGGGTACAGAGTTACCATAAATTATTGTTAATTATAGATGCCTAGGTTGACTGTACACCAATGAAACTTATTTTTGCTATCTAGCTGTTTTGTGTCCATTAACCAATCTCTCACTATTCCCCTACCCCCATCTCCTTTCCCATTTCTGGTAACCATAGTTCTACCCTCTCCTTCTGAAAGTTCAACTTTTATGTGTGTGTGTGGGGTGTGTGTGTGTGTGTGTGTATGTGTGTATTATAGCTCCCACATATGAGTAAGAATATGTGGTATTTCTCTTTCTGTGTCAGGCTTATTTCACTTAACATAATTTTCTCCAAGCTCATCCATGCTGCTGTGAATGGCAGAAT
>NW_007727965.1:115348-117528 GCF_000696425.1 Galeopterus variegatus
GTGTGTGTGTGTGTGTGTGTGTGTGTGTATTATAGCTCCCACATATGAGTAAGAATATGTGGTATTTCTCTTTCTGTGTCAGGCTTATTTCACTTAACATAATTTTCTCTAAGCTCATCCATGCTGCTGTGAATGGCAGAATTTCATTCTTTTTTATGGCTGAGTAGTATTCCACTGTTCATATATACCACACTTTTCTTATCCAGTCATCTGTCGATGGACATTGAGGTTGGTTCCATATCCTGGCTATTGTAAATAGAGCTGCGATAAACATGGCAGCATAGGAGCCCCTTCAACATGATGATTTCCATTCCTTTGGGTAAATAACCAGAAGTGGGATTGCTGGATCGTATGGCAGTTCTATCTATAATTGTTTGAGAAACCACTATACTGCTTTCCATAATGGCTGTAGTAATTGATATTCCTACCAACAGTGTATAAGTGTTTCCCTTTCTCCCCATCTTCTCCAGCATTTGTTGTTTTCTGTGTTTTTGATATCCACATATAACTTCATTTTTATTTGAGTATCAGGGTAGAATATAGTGCTATAACAAATAGTCAAGCCCTCAGACCACAGTGGCATCATGAAGCACACATTCATTTTCACTCACACACTGTCCCCTCTAGGTTGGTGGCTTCTCCAGGTGGAGGCGCAGCGATGCAGATGGAGTGAGTTGTGCAGCTTCTCCACTGCAGCAGGATGCTTCCATGTTTACAGTGACAGGGAAAGAGAGAAGCTAGAGGGGCACTTTACTGCTTAATTTGAACATAACACGTTTGTCACTTCCTTTCACAATCCATTATTCAGAACTGATCCAATGGCTCCGCCTAACTACAAAGGGTCCGGAAAGTACTGTGGTTCTGCTTTGAGAAGAAACAAGAGAACAATTACTAGCAATTTCTATCTGCCCCACCCCCACCAAAATTCTTTTTTACTTTATTTCTAATTGTGCCAGAATCATTGATGCTATAGGGCACGACTCGTTCTGTGAAATGTAGAAGTACTCTCTGAATTTGGTCTAGGAGCTATAGCATCTTATTTGTAGGCCTGGTTCTTCCCCTAGCTAATTCTGAGCAAACCATTTCACTTTGATAAAAGTCTCCATTTCACAACTGTAAAGAGAGAGGTTTGAGGTTGGAAATTCCTATTATTCCTTCCAGTGCAGAGATTCTCCAGGGTTGGCGAGCAGAAATTTGGTTCACACCCTTTCCACATTGAATATGTATTAAAGGGCAGTGAGGACCGGTTTTCTGTTGATGGCAACCTGACAGGCGGAGTCACATATTTTAAGTCTCTGGAAGATAACACATTTTGGTATTCAGCATGCCTGAAAAGTACTACAATATTTATTGCCCTGGAGAAATTCATTCTGTTCAAGGCTTGGGATTTTATTTCAGGAAATCTAATCCCTCCTCTTTGCTTTCAGCTAGATGAAGACTAGCACTGATCTTTTGGGAGACACTTTGTGGTATTTTGATAACATTCTACAGAAAGCTAGGCCCTGTGATCTATCAAAATAACTGAGAATGGAAGCTGGAGTCTATATTGCCTACAATATTTGCCTCTTCGTGGAAAGTGGAAATGGTTTGATGAAGAAAATGGAGAGAAGATAATTGGAAAGAATCTAATGCAGCAGGAACTTAGGTGTGATGTTCCTAACAAATAAAACATAATAAACACACAAAGCATTTTTTTCTTTTTTTATGCACTGAAGGTCTGCGTAAGGTACAAGGCACTGTGGTTGCTCATGTCATGGTTATTGGTCTGCTAGCTTACTCTGTTGTCAAGGGCAGCATCTGGTGTTATAGCTTCTCCAACTCCCCTCTATTTCACCATGCAAATTCTCTTGGTCTTAGGCCAGGTGACAGCTCCATCGAGAAAGACCCCAGACCCCTTATCAAATGGAAGATTTAGCTCTAGTGTGTTCTGAAGACACAAGTAGGTTGCATGAGTAAATGATTCAAAGGCCTATGACCTCTGTGCCTGCTACAACCTGTAAGTTAAGACTATATAAGCAGTTTACAGATACAGAAAAACTGGGCCTGTGCTACAGAAGATGCTACATGATATGCTGACAGTACCTGTAAGTACAGAGTCAAAATGCTCCAGCCCCACTCCAAGCAAGGCTCAAAACATGGATATATAAAACCCAATGGGCGCAATTTTGAGCAGTGTACCT
>NW_007727965.1:117982-119042 GCF_000696425.1 Galeopterus variegatus
CAAGAAGGCATGGCTAGAGGAACAATCTACATGGACTCTTGTGAAGTGGCTCCATTTGGGTAATGGATGGAAAGAGAATCGAAGTATCGCTATTAGAAAATTGTTGACAAGAAAGCCCAGGGAAAAGGAATAGGAATAGAATTCTCTGAATTGACATGCATATGTATTTGTGCCTTGTGCAAATGTTCACCAAAGAGAAACTTCAGCAGAGGTACAGCATAATAATCAAATGGATCAGTTGACTTCTTCTGGTGGCAATTTTTGGTATTTTGTTTTTCATTTTCTAGCTACCCCTATTGTTGTCCAATAGGGTCATGATAAAAGTGGCTATTATGACAGGCATAGAGATAATGTATGCATGGACTCAACAACGTAGTATTCCACTCACCCTGCCAATCTAGTTACAGCAACTGTTGAGAGCCTAACTTGCCAATAAGAAGCCACTGAGCCCCAATAAGACATTTCCCGGGAGGGTCAGCCAGCCCCTGTCAGCTCAAAGATTACATCAGGCAATTGTCACCATGCAGGAGCCAGATCTTTCCTCTCACTAGCATAGACACTTTATCTGTATTTTCTGCCTACAATGCTTCTGTCAAAACCATTCTCTGTGGAATTACAGAAGTCTGTCTTGCTATTCCACACAGCATAGCTTCTGACTGAGGAACTATTTTTACAGCAAATAATGTGAAACAGTGGGTCCTCACACATGAAATTCACTGGTCTTATGTTTTCAATTAGTCACCTCAAAGTAGTTGACCTGATATACTAGTGGAATGGACTTCTGAAGACTTGCTTACCATGCCAGCTAGGGGCAACATTTTGCAAACCTGAAATGATGTCCTCCAGAATATGATATATGCTCTAAATCAGAAAGAAATATATGATGTTTTTCCTGCAGCCTAGACCCGTGGATCTAGGAATTAAGCAATAGAAACAAAGAGTGGTTCATCTCTTGATTACTTCCAGTAATCCACCAGCAAAATTTCTGCCTGGGGCTCTGCTGATCAAGCAAGCAATCTTAGTTCTCAAAGGAGAAATGCTTCCACCAGGAAACACAGCA
>NW_007727965.1:120324-121319 GCF_000696425.1 Galeopterus variegatus
GGTGTGTGATCAACTAGCAGAGGAATGGTCATTACACAGAATTGATAAAGGGATGGTTTAATCTCTTTGGGGGAGACAATTAGCATGCTTTTCAGTTGTGTGAGAGATAGTTGCATCACCTGTAGTCACAACATGATCTTACTTTTGTGTTTATTTGGAAATTAAATAGGATCAAAAAGGTGTGCAGGATCCCAAGTTGATAAAGGTAAATGTCTTAGTCCGTTTTCTGTTGCTACAACTGAATACCTGAAACTGGGTAATTTACAAAGAAAAGGAATTTAATTCTTACAGTTCTGGAGGCTGGGAAATCCGAGGTCAAGAGGATGCATCTTCTGAGGGCCTTCCAGCTGGAGGAGGCTCTCTGCAGAGTCCTGAGATGGCACAGAACATCACATGGCAAGGGGGCATAGCATGCTACTTTAAGTCTCTCTCCTCTTATAAAGCCACCAATGCTCCAGACTCATGACCTCATCTAATCCTAATTGCCTCTCAAAAGTCTTACCTCTCAAATACCATAGTCAGATTTCCCACCTCTTAGAACTGTTACAATGGGAATTAAGTTTCAATATGAGTTTTGGAGAGGACAAACATTTAAACAACAGCAGTGACTATGGTGGCTTTATCCTGGGACAAATTTGCAAAGCTGAAACTACTTACCAGGATTCCCTTTTATAAGCAGTTCTAGATTGGGAGTGAATATAAGAGAAATATGTGTGCTATTTCTGGGCATAAATTAAGGATCAGTCATTTTTATGCACCACAGTTCTCACACATTCTGTTAGCTCACCTTATTTGTGTGGGCTTCGCCCAGGCCTGCAGCTCTTCCAGCCACCACAGGATTTCCCTTGACTTCTCTGTGTTCTGAGATGGTGTATGTCTAACTCTGTGTGGAAAGCTTCCAGCTTCTCCTGGAGGTCATCCATGTTACCTAGGTTGGAGATGGTGAGAAACAAATGTAAGTTCTAGTTTGTCCTTACAAGTTTTATTTATTTTTA
>NW_007727965.1:122661-124660 GCF_000696425.1 Galeopterus variegatus
CTTCTCTAAATCAAATTATTTCTGATTGTAAGGTACGACTATTGTCAAAAGCATGCAAGTTCAATCATGTATGAGCACAGAATTCACTCTAAATCTGGGAAAACAGAACTCTGTGACTCAGAAGTGGGTAGAAAAACTTCTACCCTTCAGCACATCACGATCCTGTACAAGATGCCCATTCACACCCTATCTTAGTGTGAAAGTTACCTAGCCTCTTCATGCCCTCCAATAAATATATATATATATGTAATATATATATTTAAGACAAAATCCCCTATGGAACAAGGAATATTGTGGTTTCCAAACTATGGTTAGTAATTTAACAATGGAGGTCTAGAAAACTGTCTCCCATTATTTAAAATTATTCTGTAATTTGGATGAGTTTAAATCTCAGTGTACTATCCTGCACAAATAGATAAGTAGTTGGCTATGCATATAGCAGGTTTCCTCTTAGGAATCTTACAGTTTCTTTTCTGCTTTTCTCTATTTGTCTTATTGGAAAGAGATAACACTCTTATTAGTTCTATCTCTAAATTGGTTGCTTCCAACTCTGCTTGACTTAATGTTGAAAGAAATATTCACCTGTTTTTCTAGAAAAAAATTCAGAAGTCATAAAAACACAGAAACATCCACAATTATAATATACCTAGAGCACAAACTATCTGCTTTGGGCCAATAGTGAAGAACACAGTAAACCATGTATAACGGAATACATTTCTTCATATGTTTAGAACATCTTAAAAAAACAAAAAAACTAGCTACTGCTGGAAATCTCACAGAAGCAACAAGAGTGCAATGAATACTGCTTAAATTGAAGTTTTACTTTATAAAAAGGAGGAAATATGTGTAGGATTCTATGATCCCTTTTTATATTCAAACATATGTACATATTTTAAATCCTTCAGAATTTTTTACTCTTGGTTTGTTGCAATTAATACATATCATTAAATAGTAGCTATACTATATACACACATATACATACATACTTATGTAATTGTAATATATATTATATATATAGTTGCAATGAAGAGTATAGAGGACAAAATACTCTAATATTTCTAGAAGGTACAATATTCTATACAGCCACCCATCCTGGTAACAACATAGTCNTGGAGATGGTGAGAAACAAATGTAAGTTCTAGTTTGTCCTTACAAGTTTTATTTATTTTTAATTTATTTTTTATTTTTTTATTTTTTTATTTTGTCAATATACAATGTGGTTGATTATTGAGGCCAATTACCGAAACCTCCTTCCCTCCTCCCTCTCCCCCCTCCTTCCTATCAACCTCATATCTGTTTGCTTTTTGTATCAACTTCATGGAATTGTAATTGTTGTGTCTTCTTCCTTCCCCTCCCAGTTTGTGTATTTATTTCTTTATTTTTAGCTCCCACAAATAAGTGAGAACATGTGATATTTCTCTTTCTGTGCCTGACTTGTTTCACTTAATATGATTCTCTCTAGGTCCATCCATGTCGTTGCAAATGGCAGTATTTCATTCTATTTTATAGCAGAGTAGTAATTCATCCTTATAGGATCCAGTTTGCATTTTTTTTTTCTTTTTTAGCCCAACTGCATGTCCCAACTGCTGACCGGGCATACCTATAGTAACTTCAGGCCCTATCTCAGATGCAAAGTCAACCACTTTGCACAGACTTATTAACCAGACCACAACAGCATAAGGTCTAATTTCTATAATAAATTGCTTACTTTATTAACTATGTCATTCATAGAAAAATAATTCTGTGAAGAAAAACCAATAGGACTTATAATTGATATTTATTTTACCTTGTCAAACACCAAGGAGAAAGAAATAGTTCATTATTTTATTTCTCTAAATCAAATTATTTCTGATTGTAAGGTATGACTATTGTCAAAAGCATGCAAGTTCAATCATGTATGAGCAGAGAATTCACTCTAAATCTGGGAAAACAGAACTATGTGACTCAGAAGTGGGTAGAAAAACTTCTACCCTTCAGCACATCACGATCCTGTACAAGA
>NW_007727965.1:126296-128827 GCF_000696425.1 Galeopterus variegatus
AGTGCAATGAATACTGCTTAAATTGAAGTTTTACTTTATAAAAAGAGGGAGGAAATATGTGTAGGATTCTATGATCCCTTTTTATATTCAAACATATGTACATATTTTAAATCCTTCAGAATTTTTTACTCTTGGTTTGTTGCAATTAATACATATCATTAAATAGTAGCTATACTATATACACACATATACATACAATTATGTAATTGTAATATATATTATATATATAGTTGCAATGAAGAGTATAGAGGACAAAATAGTCTAATATTTCTAGAAGGTACAATATTCTATACAGCCACCCATCCTGGTAACAACATAGTCAAATGAATAAAGAACATATAAAACATATTTTAAAATGTTGATTGATATACTTCTCAATATAAATTGTATTTCAATCTCTGCTTATAAATCTAACTACACATTTCAACTCTTTGGGGCACAGCTGTTCAAACTGTTGGATTGAGAAACCAAATATTTAAAATGCATTTTTAAATCACTGCACCCACTCTTCTTATTTAATAAATATGCAGCTATTCTTATTACTATTAACTTTTCATTGTCTATTTATTACTCTATCAATAATAAGACAAATCAAAAGAAACAGCAAGCAAAAAATGCTACACTCTGCTTTTTGAATTTCCTCGGCTGTATATGCATCAGACAAAATTTCCTCCCACCTTGCACCTACCAAGCATGCATTACACCTGGCACAGTATCTGCAGTGCTAGTCTGAAACAAGATCAGCATGAAAGTATTTATGGGAGCAATCTTTCTTTTTCTATAATAATTGGGTTTCATAGAAATAACAGAACTCAGTAAATTACATATGTCCAGTGAAATATATTATCCGTATGTGTGGAGGATGTAGGAAAAATCCCAAAATAAGTTAATACAAAAAAGAAGTAAAGTTAGTTATTTTGTCCTGCTCTTATCACAAGCAAAGCATACATTCTTTGGGGGTTGGTTACCGAGAGGCAGGCATGGATTCCTGCCTTGAGGAGAACTGAAGCAAAAACACGTGAGAGAGACCCAAGCTGGCTCTCTCCTTTAAGCCTTGTGTAAGACTATAAGGGATCTCTTCTAACAGAACTCATTATTTTCAGACTATTCAGATACAACATAAAACAACAAAAATGATTTTAAAATGTCCTATGTAAAAAATGGTTTTGCTATTCTCTCATAATCAATGCACATAATTGACTTATAAAAACCAACTTATTTTTATCAAAAGTACTAAAGAAACAAATTAAATTTATTTCAGTTGATTGCTGGATTTTTAAAAAGACATCATCATCTTTGCAGATTCTTTAAAAGAATAAGTTAAAAGAAAAATACTCTCATTAGAAGATAAGAAAACTCATAGTGTTTACCTCTCTAAATTTCAGAAAATTTTCCAGCTCTCAAGGTTACTTAAAAGCAGGAATTATATCAGCATATTGAAGCTGGTAGTCATTCTATAGTCATAAATGACACAATATCTAAAATTCACGTTAAAACTTAAACACCATAGTGGTAAAATCCAAGGACAAGCTCTAAAAAGAGGGTCTGGTGATATCTTAGGAGTATGCCTTTAGTTTTTACTAGCTGGAATTAGGTTTAAGAACGAAGAAACAACCCTTTCCATCATTCACAGAACTGGTCAGGTTAGTCGTATGATGTTTAATTCAAAGCAGAAAAAATAATGAACCTCTTTTGTGGAAAAAATGAATTTTCATTCATTTTGATTTATTCTTCCAGAGAAGGTTTTAGGTAGAATGCTCAAGTATGTAAGCTATGATGGAAACCATTAGTTAAAAGTGTGATTACATAAAAAGCAAGCACAAGGTCAGAATGTAGAGTTAGGACTATGGCTATAAATCCTTACCATAATAATCTATACACCTAACATAAGTGCACAATAATTTTATGTTTAAGTTACTTTGTAGCCAATGGAAGGGTCCATAAGACAGAAATAAATAGAGACCTTGTAACTAGATTCAACAGAACCTTCTCAAGGCAGAGTTGCAGGAGAGCAACAGGGTACTGGGGTGTTGCAGCATGTTCTCAAGGATGTTAGTGAGAGGATTCAAGCACAGTCAAGTAACAAGGGAGGTGGTCAAAGGAGACATGGTGGCCAATGAGTTCACTCTTCCACTACAGAGGAAATACTATATCCAAATGAGGAATGAATTGTATGAAAATTAAGGGTTTTTTAAATCTTTTTTACTGACCGGTAACGGAATCGCAACCCTCGGTGTCGCGCCCGTACCGGGAACCGGCAACGGGATTGCAACCCTCGGTGTTGTGCCCGCACTGCGCTCAGCCAGTGAGCAGGAACCGGTCTCCACATGGGATCCGAACCCTGGGCAGGAGCACCTCCGTGCTCCCAAGCGGCGCACTCTCCAGTGCGCCACCGGGCTGGCCCTTGAAAATTAAGTTTTTTTCTTTTTCCTTTTTTTAAAATCTTTTTTCCTGACCAGTAATGGGATCGCAACCCTCGGTGTCGCGCCCGTACCGGGAACCGGCAACGGGATTGCAACCCTCGGTGTTGT
>NW_007727965.1:129540-131553 GCF_000696425.1 Galeopterus variegatus
TAACAAGGGAGGTGATCAAAGGAGACATGGTGGCCAATGAGTTCACTCTTCCACTACAGAGGAAATACTATATCCAAATGAGGAATGAATTGTATGAAAATTAAGGGTTTTTTAAATCTTTTTTACTGACCGGTAACGGAATCGCAACCCTCGGTGTCGCGCCCGTACCGGGAACCGGCAACGGGATTGCAACCCTCGGTGTTGTGCCCGCACTGCGCTCAGCCAGTGAGCAGGAACCGGTCTCCACATGGGATCCGAACCCTCGGCAGGAGCACCTCCGCGCTCCCAAGCGGCGCACTCTCCAGTGCACCACTGGGCCGGCCCTTGAAAATTAAGTTTAGATAGTGGGACTGATTTCTACAAGGAGAAGAATAACTTCCTTAGTAAAGATCGTCTGGTCTCATTAGTACCACCTAATAGTGTAGAGTTTGATCCACTTAGATTTTAGGGCCTTTCATTTTCCATCATTATATCCTGTTCCTCTCTAGAAAGAGATGACACACATATCATAACCCCAAAATAAGCAAGAACTCTCTATCACTAACATGTCTCCCTGCAATGCATTCCTGAATTGTTACATTAATATGTCGTGGAAAAAAAATTCTGCAAAGGAGATAATGATGGCCACTCTCAGCCAACTTCTTAGTTATCAGGATTAGAAAAGGAAGCTGGTTGCAGTCAAACTGAGAGCAGTGCCAAAATATGAATTGAACCTGCCCAATAAAGAGGTGAATGGTCCTGTTATGAAGTAGAGGGTAATTTAAAACTGCCAGTTTAAATACAGATATAATATCCTTTTTTTCCCCCTCACCTTCCACACTTCTTGGAAAATTCAATTTTACCTAGTACAGTTTTATCCACAGGGTGAAACCTGGTAATTGTCTAGAGGAATCACTCCTATAAGTAACCTCTGTGAGATATTTCCTCAAGGTCATAGAATGTATGATATACCCAAATCCACTGGCTTTGTGTTTTGGAGACCATGTATTCTGAGAACCACCATAAGTCATAAGTCAGGTAAGAAATAAAGAGTGAAACGTTCATCAACTCTCTCCCAGAAGAGAATTCATCAGGTTTTGAAAGGAGTGTAGTGTGTGTCCTCTCTTATACTTACACCCTACACCTTCTCTTTCCTTTCACATACACCCACCATTTAAGTACCATACAACAGTGGTCAGCTTTTGCTCTTCTTTTCCATTACAGTTTCTTTACCTAACACTAGGCAGTTGCTGAGTTCCACTACACTGAAAATATACAGTGGCAGTTCTTTGACACAGCACATTAGATGTAGATTTTAGGTCTTCAGCTCAAGCCTCTTCAAAGGTCTTTCTGAGGGAAGTACAACTCAGTCTCCCACGTCACTATCCAGAGGTCACTAATGAGGTACCTTGATCAGATAAGAGATATCTCAAGGTAACCATCCAGCCCCAACTTGCATTTACTGTTCTAGAGTCCAGTCTATAAATGACTGCCTTGCCTACCTACAAGTGGCTGAAGAAAGTATCATTTGCCTTTCTTATGCACCATGTAAATCTCTGTGTTCCAACGCTCTTTTCTCTTGTGCTGACAGCTACTATGAGGGTCTATGGGTATTGATAATTAGCAAATAATGATGCCAGACTCTGCTTCTTGCAGCCAATGCAAGCTTTGGAGGGAACAAGGATTAGTATTGCCCCCCTTCCCCTTGAGATTGGAAGGGGAATGAGTAAGGAAGCATTCTTTTACAAATACTTTCTCCAAGCTCTGTCCCCATATGAACTCCTCTTCTTCATTACATTTTTACTTATTTCATGTGGCAAAGCCTACCTAACCATTTGAGCTTCCATTAATACTAGTTGCTTATTGCAATAAATCTCTTCAGAAAATGCTAGACAGCAAAAAAAAAAAAAAAAAGAAAAAAGAAAGAAAGAAAGATAATTTTTTGAGAAGCTTTATTCTTCTTTAAAAAAATCTTTTTTCTGACATAAGCAGGAAATGCTGCTTCTTTGTGGGGACAGAGTAAAAGAACTACTA
>NW_007727965.1:131939-171855 GCF_000696425.1 Galeopterus variegatus
TTTTTTCTGACATAAGCAGGAAATGCTGCTTCTTTGTGGGGACAGAGTAAAAGAACTACTACACATCAGTGTGACTTTTCCCCTTCCTATAGATCTGCCACTGGTGGAGATAAGACCTAGAAAAGATTGAAAGAATGAGCCCTTTAGTCCTGTAGCAAACACTGTATCTGGGTTGCCTTCTCAGTAATTGCTAAAGAAGCACAACCTCCAGTAATGTTCTCCAATCACAGCACCCCTAGCATCAATGTCCCTATCTTTTAGTAAGAAGCAGATGGTCTTTCACTTGTAAAGATGCCGTCATAGAGGGGCATGTGGATATTACAGTCACAAACAGAAGGTACAAGCTTGAAGAGATAGGGTGATAATGCTTTGTGGATATGCTGAGTTTGAGGACCCTGTGAGAAATGAGGGGGAATGCATGGTGGAAAGTTTTAAAGATAGCTCTGAAGTTCTTAAGACAGGTTTGACAAAGAGCTAATGAGGCACAGTAACCACTCTAGTTAGAGTCATCATTGTGGATGGCATGCCCAATTGAGAAAGTATAACATGGGAAGAGCTGTCCATGAGAAAAACCAACATTTCAGGACAGAGGAGAGAGGAAATGTTAAGTTGCTTTTGCTTATTAAAAATTAATAATTAGTATTCTGTATAAATATTTAATATATTTCTAACTGTATTGCTTGAATTATTTAGAAAAGAAGTAGAATAAATGTGAGGAGTTACACTTTTCAAAAATGGCAACATAAGGCAGTAAAATGCCAGGCTAGAATATGATGAAATAGACTGTAATCATTAAGCACCACGGAGAAACAAAGAGTAAGCAGAATGAGGACTAATCATTAATGGCTAACTTGCAAAATAAGCCTGCAAACCACCCCCACACAGAATTTATGAATAATTTGCAAATTAAAGAAGAAGCCAATGAGAATGAGTGTTATGATATTTCTAGGACAATTCAGAGAAATGTTTCAAATTATTTTATATTAGTTGCTGTCTCACTGGTTTTTAATGCACTCTATAAAGAAAAGAATGGCAAGATTATATTCAGTATCTTTTTTATGTCTCTTGATGATACTGGTTGGGAATCTTTGATTAAAAACAGTAATCAAGGCGCCACTAATTGAAGATGTTTTTAGAGCTTTGTGGGCTTAACTTAATAGGGCTGCATTTTTTTTCTGATAAAAGTGTATATATAAACTTTCAAAGATGCATATAAAAATAATACATTGAACATTTTAACATAATATGAAGAATCATAAATAATTAAATGTTAACCACACTAATTTAAAACCATAAGCATGATGTATTATAGAAAAAATTACTTTATTTTAAACCATTTCTATCTCAAAGTACATAAATATCTTTAGTCAGCAATACCATTTCAGAAAATATGTTTATTTACTCTAAAATCTCAACTTTACTTTTTGTATACTCACAGTTTCTTTAAGACCACCCTTCAATAAATGATTTTGACCTTTATGGTATTCTGAGAAATATACATTTACTTCTATGCCCAGTAAAGAATTAAACCTATAACTATATATGTAGCACCCTGTAATTTGTTTCAAACATATCCTATGTGCTCTTATCATGAACACTAATCCAAGAATACTTTGAGTTTCTAGGCCTGGTGAAACTTTCCATAATCTTACTTTGTAACTTATTTTCAACAGTTTTCTATAAGAAATATGAAAAAAAAANGCAGGAATTATATCAGCATATTGAAGCTGGTAGTCATTCTATAGTCATAAATGACACAATACCTAAAATTCACGTTAACACTTAAACACCATAGTGGTAAAATCCAAGGACAAGCTCTAAAAAGAGGGTCTGGTGATATCTTAGGAGTATGCCTTTAGTTTTTACTAGCTGGACTTAGGTTTAAGAACGAAGAAACAACCCTTTCCATCATTCACAGAACTGGTCAGATTAGTCGTATGATGTTTAATTCAAAGGCAGGAAAAATAATGAACCTCTTTTGTGGAAAAAATGAATTTTCATTCATTTTGATTTATTCTTCCAGAGAAGGTTTCAGGTAGAATGCTCAAGTATGTAAGCTATGATGGAAACCATTAGTTAAAAGTGTGATTACATAAAAAGCAAGCACAAGGTCAGAATGTAGAGTTAGGACTATGGCTATAAATCCTTACCATAATAATCTATACACCTAACATAAGTGCACAATAATTTTATGTTTAAGTTACTTTGTAGCCAATGGAAGGGTCCATAAGACAGAAATAAATAGAGACCTTGTAACTAGATTCAGCAGAACCTTCTCAAGGCAGAGTTGCAGGAGAACAACAGGGTACTGGGGTGTTGCAGCATGTTCTCAAGGATGTTAGTGGAAGGATTCAAGCACAGTCAAGTAACAAGGGAGGTGGTCAAAGGAGACATGGTGGCCAATGAGTTCACTCTTCCACTACAGAGGAAATACTATATCCAAATGAGGAACGAATTGTATGAAAATTAAGTTTTTTTCTTTTTCCTTTTTTTAAAATCTTTTTTCCTGACCAGTAATGGGATCGCAACCCTCGGTGTCGCGCCCGTACCTGGGACCAGCAACGGGATAGCAACCCTCGGTGTTGCGCCCGCACTGCACTCAGCCAGTGAGCGGGAACCGCTCTCCACATGGGATCCGAACCCTGGGCAGGAGCACCTCCGTGCTCCCAAGCGGCGCACTCTCCAGTGCGCCACCGGGCTGGCCCTTGAAAATTAAGTTTTGATAGTGGGACTGATTTCTACAAGGAGAAGAATAACTTCCTTAGTAAAGATCCTCTGGTCTCATTAGTACCACCTAATAGTGTAGAGTTTGATCCACTTAGATTTTAGGGCCTTTCATTTTCCATCATTATATCCTGTTCCTCTCTAGAAAGAGATGACACACATATCATAACCCCAAAATAAGCAAGAACTCTCTATCACTAACATGTCTCCCTGCAATGCATTCCTGAATTGTTACATTAATATGTCGTGGAAAAAAAATTCTGCAAAGGAGATAATGATGGCCACTCTCAGCCAACTTCTTAGTTATCAGGATTAGAAAAGGAAGCTGGTTGCAGTCAAACTGAGAGCAGTGCCAAAATATGAATTGAACCTGCCCAATAAAGAGGTGAATGGTCCTGTTATGAAGTAGAGGGTAATTTAAAACTGCCAGTTTAAATACAGATATAATATCCTTTTTTTCCCCCTCACCTTCCACACTTCTTGGAAAATTCAATTTTACCTAGTACAGTTTTATCCACAGGGTGAAACCTGGTAATTGTCTAGAGGAATCACTCCTATAAGTAACCTCTGTGAGATATTTCCTCAAGGTCATAGAATGTATGATATACCCAAATCCACTGGCTTTGTGTTTTGGAGACCATGTATTCTGAGAACCACCATAAGTCATAAGTCAGGTAAGAAATAAAGAGTGAAACGTTCATCAACTCTCTCCCAGAAGAGAATTCATCAGGTTTTGAAAGGAGTGTAGTGTGTGTCCTCTCTTATACTTACACCCTACACCTTCTCTTTCCTTTCACATACACCCACCATTTAAGTACCATACAACAGTGGTCAGCTTTTGCTCTTCTTTTCCATTACAGTTTCTTTACCTAACACTAGGCAGTTGCTGAGTTCCATTACACTGAAAATATACAGTGGCAGTTCTTTCACACAGCACATTAGATGTAGATTTTAGGTCTTCAGCTCAAGCCTCTTCAAAGGGCCTTTCTGAGGGAAGTGCAACTCAGTCTCCCATGTCACTATCCAGAGGTCACTAATGAGGTACCTTGATCAGATAAGAGATATCTCAGGTTAACCATCCAGCCCCAACTTGCATTTACTGTTCTAGAGTCCAGTCTATAAATGACTGCCTTGCCTACCTACAAGTGGCTGAAGAAAGTATCATTTGCCTTTCTTATGCACCATGTAAATCTCTGTGTTCCAACGCTCTTTTCTCTTGTGCTGACAGCTACTACGAGGGTCTACGGGTATTGATAATCAGCAAATAATGATGCCAGACTCTGCTTCTTGCAGACAACGCAAGCTTTGGAGGGAACTAGGATTAGTATTGCCCCCTTCTCCTTGAGAATGGAAGGGGAATGAGTAAGGTAGCATTCTTTTACAAATAATTTCTCTAAGCTCTGTCCCTCTATGAACTCCTCTTCTTCATTACATTTTTACTTATTTCATGTGGCAAAGCCTACCTAACCATTTGAGCTTCCATTAAAACTAGTTGCTTATTGCAATAAATCTCTTCAGAAAATGCTAGACAGCAAAAAAAAAAAAAAAGAAAGAAAGAAAGAAAGAAAGAAAGAAAAGATAATTTTTTGAGAAGCTTTATTCTTCTTTAAAAAAATATTTTTTCTGACATAAGCAGGAAATGCTGCTTCTTTGTGGGGACAGAGTAAAAGAACTACTACACATCAGTGTGACTTTTCCCCTTCCTATAGATCTGCCACTGGTGGAGATAAGACCTAGAAAAGATTGAAAGAATGAGCCCTTTAGTCCTGTAGCAAACACTGTATCTGGGTTGCCTTCTCAGTAATTGCTAAAGAAGCACAACCTCCAGTAATGTTCTCCAATCACAGCACCCCTAGCATCAATGTCCCTATCTTTTAGTAAGAAGCAGATGGTCTTTCACTTGTAAAGATGCCGTCATAGAGGTGCATGTGGATATTACAGTCACAAACAGAAGGTACAAGCTTGAAGAGATAGGGTGATAATTAAATCAGATGCCATTAGCTTTTTACCACCATAATCATGAATTCTTCATGATTGCTTTAAAAATAAAGATAATATTTTACGAACTTCCCTCAGCTGTTTGAAAAAATATGAACCAAATATCAGCTATTATCTCTGGATAATTGGATTTCTACTCATGTTTGCTTTGTTATTTAAGATTTCTGTATTGTTTCATTATTTGTAATAAGTATGTTGTATTTTAAAATTGAAAATAATACCATTTCATTTAAAAATAATTCATTAATGATCAATTATTTAAAGAAAAAAAGGATTTGCCTCTAAAATAAGTGACATACTTTTAAAAACTTAAGCTTTTATTTAATGAAGCAAATATTTGTAATTTTGTTCTTTATGTTTCTAAAATACAATTGCCCGGAAAAATATTATTTATTGTTCTGCAAAAAAGAAATTCCCTATATAAAAAGATGTGACAATTTTACATGCCCAAAATTTCTCCCAAAAGGAAGATAGGACAAAATGGACTAAAAAGGGAAAAAAAAGAGATTTTACTTGATTTTCGTGAATGAAACTGATGTTTCTGGAGGAACAATGACAGTTTCTTTTGTTGTTGATTAAATATGTTAAACCATACACCACAGGAGAAGAATGCGTAGTCCATAGTCCTGAAGTTTCCTTCCACGTGGAAGAATCTTCTACTGCAATAACACTTCCAGCTTTTCTCTGGCCTCTCACTGCCATAGTTAATAAAAAATGACTTGCTTGGTTGATGAGTTTGGTGGGTTTAGTGAAGGAACTGAGCATGCTCACTTTAGTCCCTCTTTTTTTTTTTTTTTTTTTTTTTCGTTTTAAAAGCTAATTGCCTGTATGAGGCCCTCACTCTGCTTCCAGGGGCACGACATAGAGTTTCAGCAATATGCAGTGACTGAATGGCTAAATTTGTTATTGTTGTTGAACACCAAAGACAAATTCTCCAAAGCTTTCTCAATAATCAAGGTGACAGTTCGATCGCTATTTGTCTAAGGTTTCTGTCTGTTGCCCACCCCTAATCCCACTGTCTACATCAGATATTTAAAGGAATGGTGTTGAAGAGTAATTTATTTCCTGGTTTAATCTGGGCCTGCATATTATTATAGACAACAGCATTTTCTTGAGAGTAGCAAATAATTTAAGAGAAAGTATAAGATCAAAGTATCAAATGATTTAGAAATTACTTCAAACAACTAAAACATGGCTTTGGCTTTGTGGGGAAGCAGGTATGTTTTGTCTCCTCCTCTTTTTCTACCCTCCTTAAATTTCCAGCAGTGAAACAATAGGAACCAAACAAGGATATGTTATAAATATGGAATTGGGAGAATCTAAAATAACTTAAATTCTTTGAAATGTCCAAACATTTAAAAGCATTCAAAATAGTTAGCACTATCTTATTTGGAAGTTGATATTCTAGATCTACAATTTTCAAAGATCTTGGTATTATGATATACTTTCAGTTTAAAAGGTGTTTTATGGATCTCTGCATTCAACCCCTAAATGCTTGGGTCTCCACACTGTACTGTTGGAGACTGAAGTTCCCCTGAGCACAGAATCCTCATTTAAGCTTCTCACACGTACCTGCGGCACTCATCTGAAAAAGGAAGCCATAGAGAAATGTGGCTTTTAAAGAAATCCTGCTGATGACTCTGACATGCAAGCCCTCAGATCCAGCCTTGTCCCCTGTCATCTGCACCCTACCCAGCAGACTTGCAGCCCTATTAAGCCGATGATGATCTAAAAACATCTTCTATTAGCTCCAGCCATAACAGCCTCTCTTGTTCCTTCCCAGCCCAGTCAAAACACTCATGTCCTGAGGCTTGCATAATAATCTGATTACTTTACTTGACTGAAAACTTTTCTTGAAAGTAGAATTTTACTTTTAGAAGAAAAGCTTTTGGAAAAAATAAGATAAAAATAAAGTTTTTTGTTCACATTCAGGTTAATGTGAAATGGGGCTGGATTTTCACAGATTTAGCCTATCCTAAGGTAACCCCCTTCCTTCAAATATGGCCTCAGGGTTTTCAACAAAGAATTCTAAAGTCTCAGAGTAACTCAGCCTCAAATGTGCAGAGATGACAAGGTCCTGGGGATGAAGACACAATAAATGAAAGGACTTGAATAAGTTAATGGACTAGGACTATCCCACCAGCCAGGGCTGGATGGAATGTTTAACATGAGGAAAGTAAACTTCTATCTTCTTTTATGATTTATCTAGAATCTATTTAGCAAAATATATCAAACTTACAGAAGTACGTATATATACTTTTATACATTTGTATATAAAATATATATGGAACATATTTGTATGTTACATAAAGATATTAAAACCCTGGTTGGGAAAATATTCCCCAAACAAATTAGAATCTGCCAGATTCATTTAATATAAATCTATTAATTTTTACACAAACAGACATACACACATGCACACCTTTTGTAATGTAGGGAATAAAAATATTGCAGAATGAGTGATTGTGGGATGTCCTTGCAGGCAGAGTCTTTTCATTCTGCTTTTCAGCACTTACTGATATTTATTTCCTTATATTCTTTAGAGGAAAAATGATATTGACAATAATCTCTTTCTGTCAAGCAGCAAAAAGTCTCCCAGTTCTCAGTAAAATATCTTTTAAGGATTGTTTTCAAATAATGAATTATTTAGAGCTGAACTAGACAAACTTTCCAACCATAATTAAATGGCATGTCTTTCAAAATGAATGTTTTTCTGTATTCTTCATTTCTGGTGTACAGTTTACATAAGTCAAAATGATGACTACTCTGCTATTAAAAAGAATGAAATACTACCATTTGCAACAACATGGATAAACTTACAGAAAATTATATTAAGTGAAACAAGTCAGAAAGAGAAATACCACATGTTCTCACTTATTTGTGGGAGCTACAAATAAATAAATAAACAAACATAAACAAATAAAGGATGGGAGGAGAAGACACAACAATCACAATTCCTTGAACAGATATGATGTGGGGGAGGGGAGAAAGGGCCGAGGGAAAGAGGAATTGGTAAAGGGACAGAAAAATCAACTACAATGTATATTGAGAAGTTAAAATAAAATAAATGGTTAGCAGTTTGATGAAAAAAAAAGATGATGATATTGGCCAAATAAACTATGATATAATTGGTGATGCAACTTCTGTGAGAACTACCTTTAAAAATAGAATTATGTAATAAATACTTTTCATTGGGGATGTTGAATTTTTACAGATGTCTTTTTAGAAAGGATTTCAGGCAGTCTTAAAGATTTTAGGGGACTGAATTTAGAGGAAGAAAACAAAATATATTCACCAAAGAAAAGGGATATAAACATAGTTCTATGTAAGCTATTTCATATGGAACTAGGATGGGGAAAAAATATTTTGAAATCCTGAAAGTGGCCATAGAATTATTTCATCATTCAAACAGCAATACATGAAGATCAAATTTAATTTACACAAAACTAGTGCTCCAAAGTATGTTAGATGATAAATACATACATACACAACATATAACTAACATAAAATTATAAACTGGAAAACCATTACCCCAATATGAAGGAAAAAAAAAAACTTATTTTGCCTCAGAAAGCTTAACAGATTAAAATTGCTAATAAGACTTATGATAAATACAGAGATATACAGGGAGTAGAATAAATGTTATTAGAGTCCAGCCAACTCCGGAAGTGATTACAGCAATTTAAGACATTGAAAACTCAGTCATAATATATGAGCAGACTCAGCAAAGAAGCTTATGATTTGCTGGTCAGAGAGAAAGTAAATGGACCAACATATGGAAATGAGTTATGGTAGACAAAATCAATTCCTTTCCTTCAAATTCATTATTGGGTATTGTGTTTATTTATGAAGAACACAGTAAGTAATGTATTTAACAATGAATAAATATTTTCTCTAATTCTCATAGATGTTTGTAGAATGTTCGTATCAATGACAAAACTTTCAAACTGTACTTACATAAAGGCAACTGTTGAAAGTAAGTGTTATTAATGTGGGCATTATCCTCTTAATGTCTAGGAAAACTTTGACTATATAAACTTTGCAGAGGAGTATGGTTTCATGTAATTAAAATAATAATTAAAATTTTTTATTACTTTAGGGCCGCCCCGTGGCTCACTTGGGAGAGTGCAGTGCTGGGAGTGCAGCGGCACTCCCGCCACGGGTTCAGATCCTTCATAGGGATGGCCAGTGCGCTCACTGGCTGAGCACGGTGCGGGTGACACCAAGCCAAGGGTTACAATCCCCTTACCTGTCTCATAAAAAACAAAACAAAACAACAAAAAATTTTTTTAATTACTTTAATAGAATGCAGGCTTATTACAATAAAGTTATATAATAATTAGATTGTGTCCTCATCTTTCTGTATCTAGAGTTTAGAAATGGAGCATGCATCTTTAGAATTTTGTTTTTTAAATAACTAATCGGGCAAATTCTAAAAATTAACGTTGGTTTAACAAATCAGTATTAAATGCAAAAAAATGGTGATAGTGAAAATCATGCTGCATTTTAAAAGTTAGCTTTTATCTCTATTTTAAATTTTTATAAAAATGAGATATTTTAACATAATATGAGAATTAAAATAAATATTTCATAGCCCAGTATGAGTAATATATTTATTAGAATTTATTTTTAAGTATATTACCTGAAATTGAGAGAAATCTATGTTTGAGGTACTAACTATAACTAACAAGCTAGGTAGATATACATTTAGCATAAGTTTTAAACATTACATACATCCATATTTATTACTATATTCATGCATTTCAGGTAAAAGAAAAGGGAGTGTTTTTTGCTATGAGATTTAACGATCTGCACAGAAGTAGATTGAGTATTTCAGAGCAAATAAGGACATACAAAGGTATTTCAAATAGTTCACAGAAAAACAGAATTAAAAGATAATATGAATCTTTCCATGAACTTTCTGAAGTAGCCTCATATAACTAAGTGAATGGTTTGATTTATTTGCATTCTGTAAAAAAGTTGTAGAAAAATTAATTGATCTGTTTCTAGCTTTAATGCTAAATCCACCCACACAACTTTGCCTTGTAAATGCAGCAGATATATCATTATATTGGTACCATCAACAGCAATGAATTAAGCATGACCGTGCGCTAGTCATCTCACTAAGCTCTGTACTTTCAAATGTCCACTACCTTTAGCATCCTGCACTAGCACCTTCTTTGCTTAATCTTGTTCAGCATCATTGCATTTCAATTCATCCAAGCTGGGATAAATGCAGAGGATTTCCCAAAGTCCTTCATGAAGCAATCACCTGAGTCAGTTTATTCCCTTCTCTCCAATTTGCAATATTGTGCTACCAAGTTCTCTATAGCAACCCACAATTTCATCTTTTATATTCCATTTTTAACTACTGCCTGAACTATTGCACTCAGCAGTCATTCCTTATGCTACTGGATCTTCCTCTTTTTCCTGAATGGCTCAAAGATTTGCCCAACCACTAAACTTTATATAGGGCAGCTGAAAAAGCAAATAGGTTACAGCTTCCTCTATGGACTTTTGCCCCTGAACAGCAGGGCTACATGGAATATCCAACCATGAAAGATTCCTCCTAACTGACAGCTTCATGTTTGCATCAGAGGCATACCCTTGGGTACCTCATTTCTGATCGTCACACGGTCTAAGTTGCTTCATTTTAACGAGACTATTCTGCTTTCAAAACACAGGAGTTATGTACGTATAGTTCCCAGTGTACTCACCCTTCCACCTGTCCCCCCAACACCTTCATCTATTTCAAAAGGGGCAGTTGATGAAAACTACAACCACCTGAGGATTAACAGGTAATTGTCCTGAACAGTCTTTTCATTCTGCTGTTACTATCATCAAATTATTAGCCCTTTGATCAACAGAAGAATACAGGAGAGCAAGGTTTCAGGGGGCAGTTGTTATATTTTATCAGCAAAATGGCCTGTGGTTTTAATTTTATATTCCTCAGTTTCAATGGTCACTTGTCACTTCCTGCTAACTGTTCCCTTTAGTAGCACTGCAAGTGCACAATAAATAGCTTTGTGTCACATAACCTATTTTTATTTGTAGAAAGCCAAACAGCCACTAAAACAATAATGTTATTGTTTGATTGAAGCCCTCTCTCTCCTCAAAGAGAAAAGAACTAATTTTCAACATTCTGCCTTATGCCCATATCTGAAAGATAGCAAAGTTAGAATTTTCAGTGATATTTCAACATAATTCTCATAGAAGCACACTGGCTAGAGGGAATACAGGGTTGGAACTTTTTCTTATACAACCATGAAAATTAATTAACATGTGGCTATATTTTTACAACTTTTAGCTTTCACTAAAAGTTACTTGAAATTCTCCAAATTTAAAAATTTTTAAAACTGTCTAAATGCAAATTATTTTAATACATTTGATTTCAAAATTCTCCTGTAAAAATAGCTGAGATTGATGAATTGTATTTACATAAACATCACAGTACAAGGGTACTTCAAAAAGTGTGATGAAAAATAGAATTAAAAGATAATAGGAATCTTTCCATGAACTTTTTGAAGTACTCCCATATTTAGAAGACTTTTCTAGTTTTCCATAAAAGGTTTTTTTTCCCCTCAAATACCTTCCTAAAACCTATTTTTCTATAGATGATTTAGAATAAATGTACTATATAATGGCAGTGTAATGAAGTTCAATTGTGGCTTTAGACAATTGCATCACTATGTACAACATAGATTTGAGTGGCTTAGTAGGACTAAGATGCTTTCATTTAAAGATACACATGGTGGGCTGACCCCGTGGCACACTCGGGAGAGTGCAGCGCTTGGGAGCACAGCTGCGCTCCCGCCGCAGGTTTGGATCTTATATAGGGATGGCTGGTGCACTCACTGGCTGAGCGCAGTGCGGGCGCCACCAAGCCAAGGGTTACGATCCCCTTACCGGTCACAAAAAAAAAAAAAAAAAAAGATACACATGTTGTACCACAAATGAAAAATATTTCCAAGTTAGAAAGCAATGGATTGATTTTATACTCTTCATGCTAAAAGCATGAGTGAATTTAATGAATAAAAAACATAATTGGAATTTTATAACGTTCATCATATTCCACAATCAAAATATATTAAAACAATCAGAGTACTGTGAAATAATTCAAAGCAAGCAATGTATTGAAATCTTAAAATTTTTTGTCATTATTTCATTTTGTGGCCAAAATAAAACAACTGATAAGGGCAAGCAAGTGAAAAAGGATTTATAAAACTATTAAAGAATAGTAATTATAGCTTTAGTTTTAGTACTAAGACAGAACAAAGGACTATAAGGACGTAGTGGAGGAACAGTAAGAGATAAGTGCTTTAGAAAATCTGAAGGAAGACTGTCTTACTTTCAAGATTGATTCCATATTCTGGCAATGAAATATGTTTGAAATATAAAACAATAAAAGAAGGGAAGAAAATGGATGGAAAAGAAAGAGAAAAAAAGAATGAATTTTTATTAAGCAAATTTATGAGGCAAATGATGCGTTAGATGCTTTTTATGTGCTGCATTGTGATATTTCAAATTTGTGTGCCTCCTTATAAGGTTATTCGCTCCGCCCTCACTACTTCTGTATTCTCTTTGCATATTTCTTCTTCTTTTTGAATACAGTTGCTTTTTCTTGCTTACTCCTTATCATTTTGTAAGCACTCACTCATTGTTATGGGTTGAATTACATTCCCCACTAAAAGATATGCTGGAGTCTCTGAGTACCGCAGAAAGAGTTGTTTTTTTGTTTTGTTTTCTTCTGTTTTTTTACAGAGGTAACCAAGTTAAAATGATATCATTAGGATAAGCCCTAACTTAATATTATTGGTATTTTTATAAAAAGGGGAAGACACAGAACACAGAACACACACAGACGCACACCACCATGTGAAGGTGAAAGCAGAGATCAGGGTGTTGCTTCTTTAAGCCAAAGGATGACAAAGATTGCCACCAAATCACTGGAAGCTGGGAGAGAGGCAGAGAATAGATTTTCCCTTGAGCCTTCCAGAGAAGCCAACCCTGCTGATACCCTGATCTCAGACTGCTAGCCTCCAGAACTGTGACAGAATAAATTTCTGTTGTTTAAGCACCTAGTTTGTGTTACTTTGTTACAGCAGTCCTAGGGAATTAACATGCTCATTAAATATCTGTACAATTTAATTAAGAAAAGTCTTTACAACTCTGTAAAAGAAAAAATATAAAACACATCTATAATTGTTTATTGATTCTGAAAATCACATTATTATAGTATTAAAGATACTGGAAACAGTTATGATAGTGGCATCCTATAAGAAAACTGTGAAATTAAATATAAATAACAGAAATTATATAATGCAATTGTATTTTGAATCAAGCTATATTAAGAAAAAAATTATATTGAAATATTACAAGTGGTTTTGTCTAAATGGTAAAAATAAAGGGCCATTTTAATTTTATTTAGTTTGAAATTATTTGTAAGTAAAATAAATTGCTCTCTTTATCGAGGGAAAGATATTACTCAAAGAAAATATATCCTCCTAAATCCAGCAAAATCTTACTCTATGTGCTAAATGTTTTCCAAAGTGTTCTGCCTAGGAGTAATCGTTCTTTCCTCAAATTCTTTTTACCAAGGGATACAGTCCTAAATATATTGAGATGACTTTTTTCAAATGCAAACATATACATATGAAAAAAGTAGTATAGTTCTAGAATGTAAGATCTTGAAAGGAATGACTCATTCTTTTGGAAATGCCCAAATTTAGCTCAGTGCTTCTCTAGTTTTTCCTGAATAAATATTTGCTTATGCCAATAATTAAAGCATATTTTAGTTTACATTTTAAAGTAAACTCTAAAATTTAAAATATAATTATTTCTTAAATATAATGGGCTAATTTTAGCACAGCCTATAGAATTACAGACCAATGCTATTGTCTGTAAAATTGTTCATACAGTGCAGTGTGTATTGTTTTTCAGAACATTGGTTGCGATGGTTAATTTTACATGCCAACTTGACTGAGTTAAAAGATGCCCAAATAGTAAGAACATTATTTCTGGGTGTGTTTGTAAGGGTGTTTAGAGGCTATTAAACGAATCAGTAGACTGATTGAAGAAGTCTACACTCACCAATGTGGATGGGTATCATCCAATCCATCGAGGGCCAGAACAGAACAAAAAGAGGAAGGGCCAGTTCTCTTTCTTCCCCCCCTCCACCAGTTCCTTGAGCTGGGACACCGATCTTCCCCTGCTCTCAGACATTAGTTGCATTAGTTTCCCTGGTTCTCAGGCCTTCAGACTTGGAATGAATCACACCACCTGGTTTCCTGGTTCTCCAGCTTGAAGACAGTAGACTAGTAGGACTTCTCAGCCTCCACAAACAAGTGAGCCAAGACCCATAATAAATATCTTCATTATATCTATATATCCTATGGTTTGTCCAGAGAACTTTGAGTAATTCATTTTCTTCGCCAGGTTGTTCAATAACTCTATGAGAACAAATTCTGTGGTAAAATAAACAAGGTACATCTGAATGTACTATTCTCCTCTTTAATGTATTTTTAAATGTAGAATTCCCTAAACTTCGTTGATGATAGAATCCCTTTTGTGAGTACTACCTGTTAATATCTTACAAAATTACTTTTCCAAGTAAAAAAATTAGAAAAACTCTGATGAATCTATATTTTATCTAAGTAGAAAAAAACAGTGAAATAGAAAATATGTGACTGCCAATATTAAACTGAATTTTATTGTGCATTGATGTACATACTATTTAATATGAAAAAATTTAAATACATTAAGCTGTGCCACAGTATTCTCTGTATTATGCATATAGGGGAATATTTTCAGTATATATTTACTGTTAAAAATATTAGTTTCCATAGTTGCAAAGCAATCAGTAGTACAAAAAATCATGTTTACAAACCAGATTAGAGGTTATATTTAGATTAACTTGCATGACATAAGAAATTGGACATATCTGTCTGAGTCTACAGGAAAAAAATACTCAACTTTACAGGGGGAGGAACTCACATACTCGTACTGTACCTACACTTTAAATGTCATATCTGTTTCAGTACTGATTGGATCAGAATGCTCAGTTATACTTTCATTAACTTTTAACAATCTTAGGAAGGGATATATCTGGGTTTTTGATCATCATGTATCTGGATCATTGGTTATGGTATTAAAATTAAGTTATGGAAAGAATAATTATGCTATGATAGTGTAGAAATAAAAAACTACAAATTATTTATGAATGTATTATTCAGCCACGATTATGGAGGTGTGTGATCGACTTAAAATCTTAACTTTTAATGGTAATATTTTTCTGTTTTGTGCCTTTACTTTTCAAATTCACTTTCTGTGTTCTGCAATGTTTAGAAATGGGGAGAATATAAATATGGGGGCTATCTTTGGATTATCAGTAGAGAACAATTTGTGAGCCATCTTCAAAAAATAGAAAAGTTCTGAAAATTAACTCCATTCTTCATTATTCATTTTTGATAATCATTTCAATATTCATTGTGATTATCAGAACACAGAACTATTACATATTTCTTTGACTTGTTCAGCTCTGAAAAATTCTATCTATTTCTAGCAAATTATACTGTAGAATATGACAATCTACAAAATAGAGACAAATACTAAACTAGTAATTAAAGTCAGCTAATTCCCTGCAGCATGGTGTTTTTAAAAAAGAAATACACACACATACATGTAATAAGAATGGAGTATAATATTACACATTCATGCATAGTGTGTATGATAAAGAGCTGAACTTACAGCAAAGATTCATTGGAAAGTAAGTTCCCAATAATTCTCAGGAGGAAACATAAAAAAAGGATTAGGAGTAAAACAGATGGTTTCAGCCATTGAATAATAGCACACACAACAATCCTAGAATAGCTTGTATTTTAATCAATAAAACATTGTGGAGAGTATGCACAAATGGGATATTGCAATAAATGATAAACTTTATTTAAAAAATTAAACAGAGGCCTGGCTGGTTGGCTCAGTTAAAGCACAGCCTAGAAACACCAAGGTCAAGGGTTCAGATCCCTATACTGGACAGCTGCCAAAAATAAATAAATAAACAGAAACGGAGGTGAAGTTGAATTTTTAAGTTGAAAAGATATAAAGCAATATGGAAACATGTGGAACAGAGGTAATAATATAAACAAAGAAAAAAAATGCAAAAGATATAATTGTTAAAGAATTTATCACAGCACCTCTCAGGGATGCTATTACTAGGAAGTAATACTAGACAACTTGTTCAGTCATGTATGTCCCATTCTTCTGCTTCCTGATATTAACATTTTGTCTACTAGCAATAGGTTGGGGCTCTGTGCTTCAACCAGAACACTCAACCATATTCCTCACCTCTCAGAGAGCTATGTGAAAGAGTTGGCTGAGGTGGGACAGTGCTCTGAATTGCTTCCTGAGCCTTGGCTCCATCTCAGTGGATAATCATTCATTATCACATTATCACATCAGATAAGGGATATGGAATAGGAGGGACTTGGAAGAAACCTGAGGGTTCACGCTTCCCCTATTTCTTGGGATTCTTCTTCCTCATCTCTAGCTTTTCACATCCTTTCATTTGCTGAATTTGGCTCTTGCCATTTCACAAGATGAATGGCCATCTGAATCTCAGGGCTCATGGATTGCTGGTTATAGGGAGACTAATCCACGCTTTAAAAAAATTTTGTTATATGCACTTTTTACTCTCGAATTGTCAACATTTTGCTTCCTTGCAGAGTAAGGAATGACTCAAGATTAGTTAACATACTACAACAACTTGCTATTTTTCTACTGCTGCTGTTAAAGATCCAGCCTCCAGTCCATTCATGATATGAGTCACAAAATACAGCAGTGGTTGACTTAATTTGCTGCTTTACTGCCCATAACAAGGACCAACAGTGTCCTTGCTGGGAATGAAGGAGCTTTACCTTACCTAGAGGAGGTCAATATTTTGCTGCTTATCACTTGCAATATTCTATATCCTGGTACCAATTTCTGTATCAATCTTTCAAGCAAGACACCCAATTCAAATAAACATAAGCAAAAAGTTTAAATTTACTAGCTTATATGTCTGAGATACTTGTGTCTTCAGCGATTACTCAAATAACATAATCAGCACTTTCTTACTTTCCTCTTTATATCTCTCTGTGCAGTGGAGAGATAATGACCACATCCAGATTGTCATTTCCACAGCTAAAATCAAGCTGGGCTTTTACTCTGAGTGCCCTCATATTAATTCCAATGTAGAGTTCTGATTGACTATATTGGAGCAACTTGCCTATTACTTGAGCCATTCACTAAGCCAAAGGAATAAAGTATGTTCAAATAGGATCAGGCCACACGCCCACCTTTGAGAAAGAATGGGAAAAAGTAGATAATGGACATTATGTTTGTTAGGCCCCAAGAAGTATGTGCATATTGGGGCTGAGGAATAGTCTTTATTTGAAAGTATTGCTGAGCAGAAAAAAACAAAAGATGTCCTCTGCAATATCCCAAGTACTGTCCTAAACATATCATGAAAATAAAAAAACACAAATGAAATTAAAACTCAAATCCATCTTTTAAACAAATGGCATATAAAGTAGAATCATATAAAATGTGATTAAAATAAACCACATGAGAAACACAAGGAAAGTGCAATGGATTCAAAGGAAAGAGAAATAACAAACATTTTTATTAATGAAATACTGCAGTTGAATCTTGAAGAATAGATAGAATTTCAGTAGGCAGATATGAGACAAAATTAATTTTAGACACAAGTCAGAACAAAAGGAAAATGAATGGGAGGATCATATCACATGATACACTTGGGAAATGTTTAATAAAAATATATTTTGTTCACAAGAATAAATGTGTTGAGCTTAACTTTTAAATAAATATACATATTTCTAAGGAGATATAGACATAAATTCTCTGAAAATTATGTATGAACTTTTGGTTTTTAAATATATCTAAACAGACATTAGATTAAAAAATATAGATCTGTGCATATGTGAGTTTGCATGCACACATGCATTTCTTAGCTTTATCTGCTGAGAGCACCAGAAGTAATGATGCTCAAATAACATGAACACGCATACCACCCAGATCTTGGTTTCTAAACACCATTAACAATAAAAGGAACGAGGGCTCCTTGAAGAAGCGGTTGATTTCAGGATGATAGCAGGGGAAATAAAATATGAAACTAGAGCATCATCTCATGGTGCAAGAAAATAAGGAGACACAATATAGACAAAAGGGGGGAGACGGGCCTTTAAAAGAACACAGAAGCCAACCCAAATGAGTTCCTAATGGCCAAAGACAGAATAAGAAGAGAAACATAATACATTCCTATACTTCTGAATTTTAACTTAGAGAATGAAATAAATATCCATGACTTCATACTGACATAAACAAATCTTTGAGTGAATGAATGGATGAATAAGCAAAGAAAGAAACAAGAAAGAAGAGACAGCTCTTTGTCACAGGAGAATTCCAATTAATGTACAGTAAGGAATGGAGAACCATCATCAGGCAAACACCACAGTAATAAGTGTTCCAGATGAGGTGCGTCAATGGATGCTAACATCAGTGAGTGAAAATGTACAGAGAAACAGGATTTTCATAGTCTCAAAGTATCTCCCCCAACATATAACAACTGCAAAGAGAAAGATTGTAACTTTATATTAGGGAAACCTGGTAGGCACCCCCTTAACAAAATCACCCGTAATAAGACACATGCTCATCATTAATTCCTTGATATGATGCACTGAAGAAAGAACGTATTTTCCATGATATTGTAATCAACATTGCACAATCTATTTTGGTTATGAGAAGACATGAGACAAACCCAAACTGAGAGAGTGCCTACAAAATGATTGATCTTCAAGAGTGTAAAGGTCATGAAAAAGATAAGCACAGAAGGACAAATACCACATGATCTCACTCATATGTGGAAGTTAAAAAAGTTGATCTCACAGATGTACAGAGTAGAATAGTGGTTACCAGAATCTGGGAGGGTAGGGGTGAAGGGCGCGGGGAGAGGTGGATACAAAGTTACAGCTAGATAGGAGGAATCAATTCTGGTGTTCTATTGCACAGTAGATGACTATAAGTAAATAATATATCGTATATTTCAAAATATCTAGAAAGAGGAGTTCAAATGTTCTTACCACAGAGAAATGATAAATGTTTGAGGTGATGGATATGCTAATTACCCTGATTTGATCATTACACAATATACACATGTACTGAAACATCATACTATACCCCCAAAATATGTAAAATTATGTGTCAATTAAAAACAAAATAGAACTTTAAAATAAGAGTGTCAAAGTCATGAAAGACAAGGCAAAACTGAGGAACAAATACAGGCTGAAGACGACTAAGGGAGAAATAACAATTACATGCAATATGTTACCTTGAATAGAATCCTCGGACATAAAAAGAGCATTTTTGGAAAACACTGATGAAATTAACATGAAATCTATAGTTCAGTTAATAAAAAAATGTACCAATGTTAAGGTCCTTTTCTTGATAATTGTAATATGGCTATGTAAAATAACGTCAGGAGCAGTGAGGTAAAGGATATAAGGAAACTTTCCATATTGCTTTTGCAACTCTTTCGTAAATTTAAAATTAGTTCAGAATAAAAAGTTTCTTGAAATTGTATGTGTACACACACACAAGGTGCACACATGTAAATCATTTGCTTTTTACTGTCCTCTAGTCTCTAGACACTATTTGAAAGTTCCTACAGAGGGAAAGGCCTTCAGGACTCTATTTGCTGAACTACAACCACCATTCCGAACAACCTCATATTATGCCTAATTGCATAAAATTGCAGAATCATTTCAGCAGTCTAATAATTAAAAATATATATCACCCATTATAGTGGGACAAGATCTCACAGCCATAAATAATGAAATAGCTTCTTCATTTTATTCATAACCACAATAAGTAAGAAAGTCATTGCTGAAGAAAAGTCTTGTCCTATGCATATTTTATTCGTTGTCCTTGCCACATTTCTAAAACAACTTACAGTGTCTAAATGAATGACATTTTTATCTAGAATAGCTTACCAAGAAGGGTGCATATTAGCTACAAATTATGTGGTATTTTAAAATTAATTCATATTGTAGTTTCTTGAAATATATCCATACAAGCATACACAAATAGGTTCTGGTAAAAGGCTAAATAGCAGCAAAAGTAACAGGTATCAAAAGAGATGCATTTTCTATTTCATCTGATGAAAACTTTAAACAGACCTGTCCAGAAAACTTCTCCTCTAAACAAAAACACAGTATTTGGGGGGTTTGAGCGATGGGTTTTAGAGCAAGTGATATAATTTTAGTGATGAAAACAGCAGCACTTCCATGCAGAGAACAGTGGGATAATATCAAATTTTTATGACTTAAGTTATGCTTATAGGAGCATTTTATATGGCTATTTTTATTAAACTTTTATTAAATCAATCAAGGTAAATGGAATCAAGAGTTAGATTGGATGCTTAATTAAACAAACCATTTAATTGACTGTATTAAAAGCTTGATCAAATGAATTACTCATATGTACCAATACACTTTAAAAAATATTTTTAAGTATAATTAAATCTTCCCACGACATCATTCATGGGCATGAAAACTCAGCTCCTATAAGTGTCATTGGACATTCTCATGATTTCTATGATTAAGGCCATAACTTAGCATTAAGGGTAAAATGACACTAGGTGCTGCTTTCTTTAAAGCTCTATGAAAAAAAATGTGTGGGGAGAAACAGACGCAGGTAACTGTTGAATCTTGGTGATGGGCAGCATAGATTTCTCTGCTCTTTGCTCCCTACCTGTCTCCCCAGCACTACCTCTTGCTACTCCTTGCCTCACTATAGCATCACCGCACTGCTGAAGCTCTCTTTCAGTCAGGGTTCTCCAGAGAAGCAGAACCAATAGGATGGATGGATGGATGTATAGATAACAGGATATTTATTACGGGAATTGACTCCTATGATTATGATGCCTGAGAAGTCCCACAGTCTGCTGTCTGCAAACCGGAAAAAAAATGAAACCTGGTGGTGTAATTCGGTCTGAATCCAAACAGCTGAGAACCTGCTATTGGTGTAAGTCCCAGAGTCTTAAGGCTGGAGAACCTGGAGCTCTGATGTCCAAGGGCAGGAGAAGATGGATGATCCAGCTCAAGAAGAAAGAGCAAATTTGCCTTTTATTCACATTTTTCTTCTATCTGGGCCCTCAATGGATTGGGTGTTGCCCACCCACATTGGTAAGGGGGATCTTCTTTACTCAGTCTACTGAGTCAAATGCTAATCTCTTCCAGAAAAATCCTCATGGATACACCTAGAAATAACATTTTACTAGCTATTTGGACAACCCTTACCCAGTCAAGTTGACACATAAAAATAATCATTACAGATTCTGTGAAAGTAGGTTATTTTCACGAGTCCTTACATTTTCTTGTTCCTCTTTGGAAATTTTTTTTATGTTTCTTTTCAATCCAATTCACTCCAAGCTGTTCTTCTCTAGCTGCTATTTTTAGACCTTTAGACAGGTCTCAGTTACCAGCTCCTATCTGTTTCCAGAGCAAAGCTCTCCCACAAGACTTACCATATTATAAACAAATTATCCTTTGGAATGCTAGCTCTTTCAGGACGGGGGCAATGCCCATTTTTGTGTTAGCTTTTGCTACGAACAATCAAACACAAATCTCAGCAGCATCTGTTCTCATGCTCTCCTGCAGTTAGGCTGGGTGTCACTCCTTCAGGCTGTGGGAGTGCAGTAGGCCCAACAGCTCTGCTCTATCACATTCTGTGGCCCTGCCTAGAGGGGCAATGGTTGGAGAACACGCTCCTCATGGAAGCTTCCAAAGGTGTGAGTGGAAACACAGACAGATGCCTGTCAAGTCTTGGAAATGGTGCAAGGTAATTTCTGCCTACCCGTCGCTGGACAAGGGAAGTCACATGGCCAAGCTAAACATCAATGGGGAAGACAAACTCATCCCTTCAGTGGAGGTGGAGGGGTGGGAATGGGAGTGAATATTTGCTTAGAACTAATCACCTCTGACAATACAAGTATCACCAATGCCTAGGACAGAGTCTCGGTCACGTGGTAGGTGTTTAACTCATTTTAGTGTGCTGTATTTTCTTTAACAAAAGATTTCAACAGTTTATCATTTTTGAAATCCTGACAAGTAATCAGGTTAAAAGCAGGGTCATATACAGCTCAGATGTTAATTTAGAGACCTAGCACCGTTCCTGAGATCTTTCTGCTTATTTACCCATCTCCCTCACTCAACTATGATCTCCATGAGGTCTTGTCTTATTAGTATCCACACCTCCTGGTAATGAGCTTGACATCTGGAAAATGAGCACTAAATGCTCATTGAGCAAGAAATAAAGAAACATCAATAAGAAAAGAAAAGATGACAGAAATCAAAGCAAAGCCAGGACAAAAGAAAGCAAGCTGTTTTGGTGCCAAGAGCCTCTCTCCTCTTGTGGAGCTCACAATCGGTGCTTCTGCATTTACAAGAATATTTGTTTTTTTCTTTTAGGTTTTAGTCAAAAACTTTTGATTTAACCACTTATTATTGTAATTCATCATAAGGTAAGCCTCCAAATTTGCTTTTTGCTTGCTAATGTATAAGTTATGTAAGGATAAGTGATGAAAATGAAAACAGTAAGATTAATTTAGGTTGGAAGTCCCCAGAACCACAGAATAAAGAAGCATAAAATAATTACAGCTTACTGAGCTTTTACACTTAATCTAATCTTGCTGGCTAAATTAGAATACAAAAAAGTAAATTTAAAATAATAATGAAGCTCAATAATGTAATTATCTATAATCATGTACCTGTGAAAGGTGTAGAGTCAGAAAAGTAACCCTGTTGAGGTTTCAGTATTCTTTGCATTTTCCTCTGCCTCCCTGATTTTGAAATTAATCTTGCTATAAAAATATTATCAGTACTGATATACTCATATAATACATAAAAGTTAATTTATATGCATTACAACAATACAGTGTTATATTTATAAAAAGATTTATGCGAAATTGCAATTAAACCTCACAAACTTAATATTGAACAAAAGAAGATAAAATGGAAAATTCATTGTATGTTTACATTTATATAAAGTTCAAAAGCAGGCAAAATAACAGATGGGGTTAGAAGTCCAGGAGTGGATGCTTTTACTGAGAGGGTAAGTGATTGGAAAGGATAGAGGTAGAGAGGGTTCGAGAGGAGGTTTGGGAGATGCTGTTCATTTACTATCTCTTCCCCTCCATGGTATTCACATGGACAGATCCACCATACAGGGTTTTTTTTTTAGTTGGTTGGTTTGTTCGTTTGTTTATCTGTTTTAATCCCTGCCACCATTCTTTCTCATTGAACAAGCCCAAGTGTCTATCCAGGTATGATGTGTCGTTGTTTTCTAAATATTTGGGTATTGCCCCTGAATTTGTTTTTCATGAAAGTCCTACCTCCCTAGTTCTCCCGGCATTCGTGTGTCAAGGGTTTTTTCTCATGATCCTAGTACGTTGGTTGCAGTTTTTCTTTTGAGTCATCTTTTACTCTGCCACCCTTTAAAAAGATGATGTTACCAAGGACACTACGTGCTTTTCCTTCCTGTTCTTGCAGAACTCTTCCTGGACGAACCCATGATGCACAACGCTCGAATAACAAAGACTTCATCATAATGCTTTTTATGTTTCTGCACTACAAATATAATTACAGCATTATAGAAAATCAGATAATCATATAAAAAGAAAATTTATCACTCCCTCTTTTTTCTTTTTGTTCATATACACGTACAGACATGCACAGAGTTCAAAGAAACAAGGAAAACACAAAAAAGAAGAAAAGGAAGCAAATATATATATACACACATACACACATCCATCCACACACACAGAAAACAAAACAAACAGGTATTTTCTTTCAAAGTTGGAACATAAAATATATAACTTATGAAACTTGCTTTCACCTTTCACATAAATTGACTTGAACATGCTTCTAGAACTAAAAATTAATAATGACATATTTACTCTATTTTCAGATATTTCTAAATTTTTTCATTTTTAATTCAAATAATGTTAGATAAACATTCTTTGTATTATATTTGAGAAAAAATAAATCCAGGAAAGTAAAATTGCTAAAGTAAAGAGGATGGACGTTAACAAATGGCTCTCCTGAAATGTAATAGTTTACCTTCCCAAAACAAACGCATAAAAGTGCTGATAATGCCCAGTTATCTGACAGGAGACAGCATTGGGTCTCTCCTTTATACATGTATGGAAGCTTTTGGTTTTAGTTTGGTTTGGTTTTTACAAGTAAGTGAAAAAATAATTTCTCATCACCAAACATTTTATTTGTTTGACTGGCAATTAAAGCAAAAAAAAAATTTTTTTTTAATGCCTTTAATTTTTTATTTCTAGTAAGTATATTCTACTAGTTTCTTATTGCTGTTGTGACAAATTATCATACATTTAATGGCTTAAAATAGCACAAATTTATTATTTTATAGTCTTGGAAATCAGAAATACAAAATAGAGCTTACTGGGCTACAATCAGATATCAGCAGGGTGATATTCCTGCTGGGGACTCTGGGGGAACATTCATTTCCTTACCTTTACAGTTTCTAGAGGCTTCCACATTCTCTGGCTGACAACCTTACATCCATCTTCAAAACAAGCAGCATATCATCTTCAAATGTCTCTCTGATTCAGACCTTCTCTTCTGCCTCCCCTTGTAAAGAATCCTTGGGATTAGATTGGGCCCAGACGATCCAGGATAATCTCTTCATTTTGAGGTTAGCTGATTAGCAAACTCACTTCCATCTATAACCTTAATTTCCTCTTGTCACGTAATTTAACATTCAGTATTAGAACCTGAGCATTTTTGGGGACCATTATTCAGCATACCATCCATTTTAGTATCTAACACTTAGATGTGTACATGGACAGGTAGAAGAAAAGTAGATGATTGATAATGATAGACAGACAGACAGATACACAGATACATAGATATATGGATGGATAGGCAAGTGAGAGAGAGAGAGAATTTAGAAAGAGAAAATTTGAGTCTTTCCCAGAATTTGTTGCCTGGAGAGATACATGTTATCCCCTGTAAAGTTTCTTGTCTAGCTTCCAAGAAATGCCCTTAAGACTTGCTTTGCTTTCAAGACTTGCCCTCAAGAGCAAAGCATTCTCACATTGTGATTGGTTGGTGCCAGAAGAATTTCACCTTCCAGGACAATGTGTGATTCACCAGGAGGAAGAGCTGTACTTTTTTTCATAAAATGGGATAAATCAGGTTGATTGAGAAAGGTGGTGAAAGGCAGAAGTAGGAGACCTCAGGCATATTCTTGGCTGATCACTTTCAGGGAATAAAACGCATGGAAGTTGAGGACCTGGAAATTAATTCCACTAAAGACTTCCTGTATTGCCAGTTTGAAGATTGTTGCTCTAAGAAATTGTATGATCCTTACAAACACTTTTCTATGATTAAAAAGAAAAAAGAAAACCACTTAGATTTACTGTAAATCTTCTTTAATGGTTAGGGCTGCACTTGCCTCTGATTGGTAGAATTAAAATTAGAACAAGGAGCATCAGAAATATCGAATTTACCTCTGTGAAAATATGTTTTGGTTTTATTTGTAGCAGCCAATGTTAGGTGGGGTTTTCCTGTTTAATTGGAACTAGCAGTGCCTGCCGTAATTGTTAACACTTACATAGTACTTACTCTGTGCCAAGAATGATTCTAAACAGTTTTTTTATATTAATTTATTTGATCCCCTCCTCAAAAAACCCATGAGATAGGAACTATTATCTTCCTCATTCTTAAAAAAAGCATGGAGGCACATCAAAGTAAATAGTCTCACCATAAGTCACACAACAAGCTGTGGGCCTATTTTTGAACCTGGGCCATCTGATTGCAGAGCCCAAAGTTAGGCTTTCAGCAGATGCTTTATCTCATTCCCAGTCAGCATTGGGTTGGCCCATTCTTCCATGTGATTTATTTCACTACACCTTGAAGATATTACTACCTTCTGAGCTTCTGTTGTGTATTATGTGTGGTGGGTGCTGAGTCTAGGGATTTAAAAATAAATAAGGCACATTTAACATTTAATTTTCATCATTCATTTTAACAAATATGTAATCAGTTTCAATTGGTCATCAATTTTTCTAAATTAAAAACTGAACTATTACCTAAAATTCTAAGAACATTAAAAACACATAACCACATACAGCTACACTTTACAATGCAAAACTTCTTATTTTTCGTGTACTTATTTAGAATAGATCATGTGAAGGAAAAACCTGCTAGTCTCTGAGGTGGTATTCAAAAGTAATTAACACCTTCTCAACCAAGCCAGTGGTCCTCTAGGATGCTTAAGAAGAGTGTTGCTCAGTCTTTTCAGCAGGAGCTAGAAGTACAGAAAAGATAACCTCAGAGAGATTTTAGGGTGTGCCTCATGTATAATGGAGTAAAATTAACAATGTTCTTGAGAATATAGTTTTGGCAAAGGCAAAACTTGGACTGAAAGAAACAGAGACAGTACAAAATAAAAGGAGGTTGTTGGAAACCCAAAGTTCTACAGTAACTTGCTTTCACCTTTCACATAAATTGACTTGAACATGCTTCTAGAACTAAAAATTAATAATGACATATTTACTCTATTTTCAGATATTTCTAAATTTTTTCATTTTTAATTCAAATAATGTTAGATAAACATTCTTTGTATTATATTTGAGAAAAAATAAATCCAGGAAAGTAAAATTGCTAAAGTAAAGAGGATGGACGTTAACAAATGGCTCTCCTGAAATGTAATAGTTTACCTTCCCAAAACAAACGCATAAAAGTGCTGATAATGCCCAGTTATCTGACAGGAGACAGCATTGGGTCTCTCCTTTATACATGTATGGAAGCTTTTGGTTTTAGTTTGGTTTGGTTTTTACAAGTAAGTGAAAAAATAATTTCTCATCACCAAACATTTTATTTGTTTGACTGGCAATTAAAGCAAAAAAAAAATTTTTTTTTAATGCCTTTAATTTTTTATTTCTAGTAAGTATATTCTACTAGTTTCTTATTGCTGTTGTGACAAATTATCATACATTTAATGGCTTAAAATAGCACAAATTTATTATTTTATAGTCTTGGAAATCAGAAATACAAAATAGAGCTTACTGGGCTACAATCAGATATCAGCAGGGTGATATTCCTGCTGGGGACTCTGGGGGAACATTCATTTCCTTACCTTTACAGTTTCTAGAGGCTTCCACATTCTCTGGCTGACAACCTTACATCCATCTTCAAAACAAGCAGCATATCATCTTCAAATGTCTCTCTGATTCAGACCTTCTCTTCTGCCTCCCCTTGTAAAGAATCCTTGGGATTAGATTGGGCCCAGACGATCCAGGATAATCTCTTCATTTTGAGGTTAGCTGATTAGCAAACTCACTTCCATCTATAACCTTAATTTCCTCTTGTCACATAATTTAACATTCAGTATTAGAACCTGAGCATTTTTGGGGACCATTATTCAGCATACCATCCATTTTAGTATCTAACACTTAGATGTGTACATGGACAGGTAGAAGAAAAGTAGATCTTCTTAAGGTGATGAAAATATTTTAAAATTGTAGTGATGGTTGCATAATTCTTTGAAAATATTAAAAACCACTAAATTCTATATTTTAGGTGAAGTTATGGTATGTAAATTAATCTCAATAAAGCTGTTACAAAAATGCTTAATATGTAGTTGGATAAGCTTCAATTTTTAAAAATTCTCTTAGCTTTTCTCTTCTCCATTTCATACTCAGAATGGGTGGATTCCACGAGGGTATTACAAGAATGTAGGAGTTATTTCACATATCTTGATACCACACATTCCAGAACAAGAAAGATATCTGCTCTTTCCCCAGCCACAGAGCAAAATTTCTGTCACTAACTTTGATTGTTGCTTACTGAAATCAATCACTACATCCCAGTAAAGAAATATTCTATTTGTTGATTGGTTTAAATTTGGAACACATGGAATATTTTTATATAGTTGGTAAGAAAATGACCTCTGAGACTAAAGGGGAAAGTGTAAGTGAGAGACAGATTCTCAATATTTTGTGGATAGGAAGTCAGGTACTGAGGGAGCACATGCTTGACAGCCTTATGTTTCTATATAATACGCGGAGACATGTTTTCTTCTATGAAGAGTTGGGGACTGAAGAAGAGTGAAAGAAGCGTGAAGGTTAGCATTCCAATTGGGGGTTAAATGGGATCACAGGCATCATCAGACCAGCAGGGCACATCTCTTGCAATGTTTCTGTTTCACTGATTTCCTCCCCTCCCCCGCCCCGAGCCCACCCAGCATGGCTGCTCTCTTCTGGGGCACCTGCTGTTTGTTTATGGCTGTTTCCAAAGGGTAGTCATTTCTAGGTGTCCTGAACCTCATCTGGCCAGGACTGCTTGGCCATGTGAGAGGGAGTAGGGAAACAGTTCCTTTCCTAACATGTTCCATCCCATGTCTCCAATATAAAATGATTGAAATTCAATACTGTCAATTTTCTGGCCTCCTAACGCCCCTTTTCTTTTTATGCTGAACTCCTCTTTATATTGTCTTCAAATCATCTGCGTCTGGAATTTGCCTTTTCCCTCATATTTTTACCTCCGCAAAACACTAAAATTCTAACTTACCTGAAATTCTAACTCCAATTTCAAACACAAATCTTCTTTCAGTCCCCATAGCACAACTAACATTAGGCTACAGTTTCTAATGGGTCTGGGATTTATAATGAGAAGAAAAAATGGAAAGTTGGAAATCAGGCTTCACTGCTCCTATTGAAAGAAGCTAATCATGACAGCTTCTTACTGTGATTCCATTTACAGAAAAATGTCCAAAATAGGGAAAGCTATAGAGACAAAAATAAATTAGTGGTTGCCTAGGTCTGAGGGAGGGGTTGGCGGAAAATGAGGAATATCTGCTAATGGTTATGTGGTTTCTTCTTAAGGTGATGAAAATATTTTAAAATTGTAGTGATGGTTGCATAATTCTTTGAAAATATTAAAAACCACTAAATTCTATATTTTAGGTGAAGTTATGGTATGTAAATTAATCTCAATAAAGCTGTTACAAAAATGCTTAATATGTAGTTGGATAAGCTTCAATTTTTAAAAATTCTCTTAGCTTTTCTCTTCTCCATTTCATACTCAGAATGGGTGGATTCCACGAGGGTATTACAAGAATGTAGGAGTTATTTCACATATCTTGATACCACACATTCCAGAACAAGAAAGATATCTGCTCTTTCCCCAGCCACAGAGCAAAATTTCTATCACTAACTTTGATTGTTGCTTACTGAAATCAATCACTACATCCCAGTAAAGAAATATTCTATTTGTTGATTGGTTTAAATTTGGAACACATGGAATATTTCGATCCATTGGCCAAGCATATTCATGGGAGCTGCACTACTCAGCCTCCCTGCTGTGGGCCATACCTGCAACGTTCTCCAGCCCTGATACCCTACCAGTTCCATGCAGGAGAGTAGCCTGCATGTTACACAGGGTGCCAGAGATTTGAACCTGGCAGAAATGATCCATTGGCCAAGCATATTCATGGGAGCCACACTACTCAGCCTCCCTGCTGTGGGCCATACCTGCAACGTTCTCCAGCCCTGATACCCTACCAATTCCATGCAGGAGAGTAGCCTGCATGTTACACAGGGTGCCAGAGATTTGAACCTGGCAGAAAAGCACAAGCACTTTTGAAACATCTTCATGAGATTCTTAGAAATACTAACAGCACGTGTGGGAAAAGACACTGAAGCTGAATTCACTTTGTAATCAGATGGGGCTAGAGCCAAAGTGTACCAGTCAACCATTTCAATAAACTATTTTGTAACAAACCTCCACAATACTCAGGGACATAAAACCAAATAACCATTTGTTCCAGCTCTTTCATCTTTGGAGCTGATGGAGATTAGTCGAGCTAGGCTGGGCTAAGTGGGTAACTATGCTTCAAGTTGAATGTCTGGCTGGACTTGTTTTCTCACTGCAGGTGCACTCAGTTCTGCTCCCATGTATTTATTCTAGGGCCAAAGATATTTGAGAGAAACTCTTTTCATTGCATGGCAGAATCACAAAATGGTAAGCCCCAATATGCAAGTTCATTTCAAACCTCTGCCTGTATTATGTCTGCTAACATCCTATTGGCCAAAGCAAATCTCACTGCCAAACCCAACATCAATGGAGCAGGATATAATACTCTTTCCATGAAGGTCAGGCAAGGTTGAAAAATGGCTGAATGATATTTTAATATACCAAGCAGGGAAATTTGAATTTGAGTGTTCCCAATTATTTTCATGGGCTAGAATTTTTACACATACGTGTCATGGAGTAGGTATAAAAAAAAAAAGTCTCCAGTGATTACAATTGATTTAGCCAAAAGACTAAGATTGCCCCGTCTCCAAATTTAGAATGTAACATGATTCAATATATTTAGAAGAAAAAAAATTCTAAAAATCAGTAAGAATATCCTACAATTATTTACAAAGCATGCAGATAACTGAACTTTAAGGGACAGTCATGAAGAGTATCAATTAAAAATTAGTAGTAAAGTGTAGAGTACCCACCACATCCAGATTTTATATAAAGAACAGGACAAATACACAATATGTGTGGATGATTTGCAAGTATGAATTAATATTTGTAATTATCTCATAAGCATAAATATTATATATACATATACAATTGATTTTGCAAGTAGATAAATATAATTGCTATGATAAGTGCATTTCTTGGGTATAATTCTGACAAAACTTATTGGACTATGTTTGTAAAAAGGGAAATAAAAGTAAAATAGAAAATGCGGAATAGGTAGGTTGCATGAAATATTCTTAATAGTTTAATTTACAGGTAACTTATTGAAAAGGTGATTTTAACCTTTGGATACTTTTGGTAAGAATCAATTAAAACAAATTTTTATTTCCTGAAAATAAGAGGAGAACTTTCGATAAGATGTTTTCATTATAAAGCAGCTTCTATTTTCAAGAAAGGGACATATTTGTATTGTTTCCTACAATCCTTTGATGAAAACATTACAAATGATGTCAAACTACTTACATTTTTCTGTATGTAGCATGTTTTACATCCAGAGAATTTTTAATTAATTTACTGATTAATTTTTTAATGCTATTGCTATTTGGCAGCTGTTTTGACAAAACTGCCTTCCTCATTATAGAAATTCTACTTGTGAAAAGAAGTCAACCATAGCAAATGGACTTATTGAATTATCCAACTCACCAATTATGTAGTATGAAATTATTCATCCTCATATAATTTGATCAGGAAATATCATTTATCTTTATCAACTGTGTAAAATTTGATATTATGCTGCAGGATAGCTGCAATTTTAAAAGTGACTGTAGTTAAAAAACTTTTTAAATGTATTTGAACACTGAATTATTGCCAATTTTCTCATACCACTTTGTTATTAAAAAAAGTTAGTATCTAAGTAATTGCTCCACTGAGTCCACTTCTCTCTCCATTTAAAAGGCATCACTTAGGTTGTTTAAATGCAAAATGTCTATCAGTTATTATTATTGGCTGTGCAAGTTAGTGGAGACCTCATTCTTATTATGTTTCAATGTTTATAAATTAATGAATTCAGAATCAGTTCATTTCCTAATAAAACCAACATAATTTAATTGGAAACTCTGCTCTATTACCATTATTATAGGTATATATTAGAGGCACTGTAGCAAAGCATTTGTAAAGGTTGAGCTGACACTTAATATTTTTATTCATAGTGCTATGCTCAGCATTAATATTACTTTATAATCTATTTATAGTTCTTTGTATCTCATCTCATTTAAAGACCACGCTTGATGAATTTGAAGATTACTTGTCTGTTACAACTAAGTAGATCTAAATAGTCTTATGAACTAAAATGAATACTTCTATGAACTAAAAATGAGCATTTCAGCTATCATTTGAAGCTAAACAGGTTGATTTTTGCTATTTGGTCGATCTTTCTAAAAATATTTCAAGTAATATGTTATTCAGCAAAAAGTTAACAAGCATATGTAGCTTTATCTAAGATATATCAATATACATTTTTTCCTATCAGTTAATATATTTATCTAAACTACATCCACACATAATTTATAAGCAAAAAGATTAATATGTATTCATATACTACCTAATTAGCAAAACACTATAAATATATAAAAGAAAAAAAGTCACTGAGATAATGACCAACTTACTATAGCAATAAAAAAAACACTATAAAAATATAAAAGAAAAAAAGTCACTGAGATAATGACCAACTTACTATAGCATTACAAAGGGAATATACATCTAGCATGATGCATTTAACTTTTAATTATTGTCTGTTAAGCTGGCAAAACACTATAAATATATAAAAGAAAAAAAGTCACTGAGATAATGACCAACTTACTATAGCAATACAAAGGGAATATACATCTAGCATGATGCATTTAACTTTTAATTATTGTCTGTTAAGCTGGGAGTCATATGAATGCTACTTTTATTTTTTCAGAAAAATCACCAGTGTAATTAGATAAAAATGGAAAGATGGAAGAAGAATCATTTAATGTAAAGTATGTGATTGTATTAAAAATGATATATAAAAAATTCCNGAAGAAGAATCATTTAATGTAAAGTATGTGATTGTATTAAAAATGATATATAAAAAATTCCGCAATAAAATGTTTTGTTATATGGCAAACTGACTCATCAAAAGAATTCTATAAAAATCTTCATAAGAAATTATGACTACTCAGTCAACTTGTTGATTCTGATATTGTTTCACCACCTTTGTACTGGGTTCCTTAGTACAAACTTTATACTCTAACATTTTTTTCCATTTTGGTTGTAAAATATTTTGTTAAATTAATATTGGTCTACACTATAAAATCATTACTTGTCATGATTTATTATGTAATAATTCTCTTTTTATTCCCTATATACACTGATATCAAACAGTAAACACAAATAATACCCTGAATTTCTAAAACATATAAAATTACTATAGTGTTATGATTTTTATAAAAATATAAAAATTTGTATCAATATTATTATTTCTACCTAAGAAATAATGTTATCACTCAAATAAGAATGATATAAAATGCATTTTAAATTTCTAGATATATTCACTTATGTAAATTGTATGTTAAAAATTATTTTTGTGAATATATCTATCCTGCTATCTATTCTGTTCCATTGGCCAATTTGTCTGTTTTTATGCCAGTACCGTGCTGTCTTGGTCACCATAACTTTGCAGTATATTTTGAAGTCAGGTAGTGTAATGCCTCCAACTTTGTTCTTTTTGTTTATTGCTTTGGCTATATGGGGTCTTTTGTGGTTCCATACAAATTTTGAGATGTTTTTTCTCTTTCTGTAAAGAATTTCAGAATTCTTTATGGTATTCTCTATGGTATTTTGAAATTCTCTATGGTACTTAGATAGGGGTTGCATTGAATAGGTAGATTGCTTTGGGCAATATGGACATTTTGATAATATTAATTCTTCCAACCCATGAGCAGGGGATATCTTTCCATTTATTTTTATCTTCTTCAATTTCTTTCACCAATGTTTTATAATTTTCATTGAAGAGGTATTTCACCTCCTTGGTTAAATTTACTCCTAGGTATTTCATTTCTTTGCTACTCACTGTGAATGGGATTGCTTTCTTGATTTCTTCAGATATTTTGGTATTGACATACAGGAATGCTGCAGACTTTTGTGTGTTAATTTTGTATCCTAAATTTACTTTGTTATTGAAGAAAAAAAATTTAAATTCATTTTAGTTTACTGTAAGTTTATGAACTTTTTTAACCTTTTGATTCTTTTGTAATAGCTTAAAACACAAACATTATACAGTTGTACAAAAATATGTTCTTCATAGTCTTATTCTACAAGTGTTTTTCTAATTTTAAAACAACACAGTAGGTTTGTTTACATCCACATCACCGCAAACACATGAGTACTGGGTTGTGCTAAGATATTACAACCTCTATGATCTAGCTAGGTAATAAGAACTTTTCATCTCTATTGCAGTATTACGAGATCGCCGTCATAATTGTGGCCTGTTGATGACCAATGTAGTGCATGACTGTATAGACCAACATACTCATGAATATTGATGCAAACATTTTTAAAAAATACTAGCAAGCAAAACCCACCACCACATTAGTAAATAATATGCCATGATCAACTGAGATTTATTTCAGGAACTCAAAGTTGGTTTGCTGTTTGGAAATCACTCTATTAATACCATACACCATGTTAATAAATCTAAGCAAATAAATCATACTATTACCAATTATCTTCTCTTTATATTCCCCCAAAAAAACCTTTGACAAAATTTAACACCCACTCATTAAAATAAAAAAAAAAAAAACTCAAGAAATCAAAAATCAAGAGATACTTTTTTAACTTTAAAGCTCTTCTATAAAATGGGAACCACACAGTATGTAAAGTATTAAATATTGTTCCTTTTCTCTGAGATATTTGCATTTATGCAGATTTCTTCGATATTTTAGCTTTTTGCTTTTGAACTATTTCTTGTCTTACAGAAAAGTTGCAAAAATAGTTCAAAGTGTACTCATATATCTCTCATCCAAATTCCCTTATGTTAGCATTTTACATTGCCATATTCTAATTACCCAAACTGGAAAATTAGCAGTAATATTAAGTAGAGACCATATATGATCTTTATCAGTTTTCCATTAATGTGAGGTGGACTTTGTTGCTTCCATTTTACAGGGCAAAAACTGAGGCCCAGAGAGGGAAAGGGAGTTGGTTAAGGTCACCCAGCTAGGATGTCACAAATGTCAGCCCATCAGAACCAGATCGATGGCCACAGAGCTGAGCATTGCTCTGTTGCTAAAAGATGCCAGTGTTTTCCTTCCTTGGTCCTTGGCACAGACTCTTGTCTTTACCTACAACATTCTTCCCCCACTTCACCCTTAGATTCCATCTTAAATGCTGCATTAATTGAGAAGCCTTCACTGTCCTCACCAAGTGCAGTCCCCTTTACCATCTCTTAGCCTTTCCTACAATGTGTTTTTTCATCTGTAGTAAAAAATAGCAAAAATGTTTTCCTCTAAGATCTGGAACAAGACAAGGATGCCCACTTTCCCAACTCTTATTCAACATAGTAGCCGAAGTAAAAACTGAAGCAAAAATAGGCAAATGGGACTACATCAAACTAAAAATCTTCTGCACAGCAAAGGACACAATGAACAAAAAGAATAAACAACCTACCGAATGGGAGAAAGTTTTTGCAAACTACACATCAGACAAGGGATTAATATCCATAATATATAAGGATCTCGAACAACAGCAAAAAACCAAATTACCTAATTAAAAAAACAACCCAAATCAAGATATGTTTCAAGAGAAGACATGCAAACACCCAACAGGCACAAGAAAAAATGCTCAACATTACTAATCATCAGGGAAATGCAAATCAAAATCACAATNTCTAGCTAGGTAATAAGAACTTTTCATCTCTATTGCAGTATTACGAGATCGCCGTCATAATCGTGGCCTGTTGATGACCAATGTGGTGCATGACTGTATAGACCAACATACTCATGAATATTGATGCAAACATTTTTAAAAAATACTAGCAAGCAAAACCCACTACCACATTAGTAAATAATATGCCATGATCAACTGAGATTTATTTCAGGAACTCGAAGTTGGTTCGCTGTTTGGAAATCACTCTATTAATACCATACACCATGTTAATAAATCTAAGAAAATAAATCATACTATTACCAATTATCTTCTCTTTATATTCCCCAAAAAAAACCTTTGACAAAATTTAACACCCACTCATTAAAATAAAAAAAACTCAAGAAATCAAAAATCAAGAGATACTTTTTTAACTTTAAAGCTCTTCTATAAAATGGGAACCACACAGTATGTAAAGTATTAAATATTGTTCCTTTTCTCTGAGATATTTGCATTTATGCAGATTTCTTCTATATTTTAGCTTTTTGCTTTTGAACTATTTCTTGTCTTACAGAAAAGTTGCAAAAATAGTTCAAAGTGTACTCATATATCTCTCATCCAAATTCCCTTATGTTAGCATTTTACATTGCCATATTCTAATTACCCAAACTGGAAAATTAGCAGTAATATTAAGTAGAGACCATATATGATCTTTATCAGTTTTCCATTAATGTGAGGTGGACTTTGCTGCTTCCATTTTACAGGGCAAAAACTGAGGCCCAGAGAGGGAAAGGGAGTTGGTTAAGGTCATCCAGCTAGGATGTCACAAACGTCAGCCCATCAGAACCAGATCGATGGCCACAGAGCTGAGCATTGCTCTGTTGCTAAAAGATGCCAGTGTTTTCCTTCCTTGGTCCTTGGCACAGACTCTTGTCTTTACCTACAACATTCTTCCCCCACTTCACCCTTAGATTTCAACTTAAATGCTGCATTAATTGAGAAGCCTTCACTGACCTCACCAAGTGCAGTCCCCTTTACCATCTCTTAGCCTTTCCTACAATGTGTTTTTTCATCTGTAGTGAAAAATAGCAAAAATGTTTTCCTCTAAGATCTGGAACAAGACAAGGATGCCCACTTTCCCAACTCTTATTCAACATAGCAGCCGAAGTAAAAACTGAAGCAAAAATAGGCAAATGGGACTACATCAAACTAAAAATCTTCTGCACAGCAAAGGACACAATGAACAAAATGAATAAACAACCTACCGAATGGGAGAAAGTTTTTGCAAACTACACATCAGACAAGGGATTAATATCCATAATATATAAGGATCTCGAACAACAGCAAAAAACCAAATAACCTAATTAAAAAAACAACCCAAATCAAGATATGTTTCAAGAGAAGACATGCAAACACCCAACAGGCACAAGAAAAAATGCTCAACATTACTAATCATCAGGGAAATGCAAATCAAAATCACAATGATTTATTATCTTACTCAAGTTAGAGTGGCTTTCATTAAAGTGACAGAAAGTAACAAATGCTGGTGAGAATGTGGAGAAAAGAGAACTAACTATCTCACATTGTTAGTGGGAATGTAAATTGGTACAGTGTTTGTGGAAAACAGTATGGAGGTTCCTCAGAGAACTAAAAATAGATCTAACTTATGATCCAGCAATCCCACTAATGAGTATACACCCAACAGAAATGAGATCATATATCAAAGAGACACCTGCACTCTCATGTTCATTGCAGCATTGACAACAGCCCAGAGGATGCAGGAAACCTAAATGCCCATCAATGAATGAATGGATAAAAAAACTGTAGTATGTATACAAAATGGAATACTATTCAGCTATTAAAAAAAAATCCCACATGATCTTACTCATACATGGAATCTAAAAACAAAACAAACAAACAAACAAACAAACAAAAAAGTGTTTCTCCTAGAAGTTGAGAGTAGAATAATGGTTACCAGAGGCCAAGAATGGCGGTATGGGTCAGGGGAAGTCGTGTATTAACAGGTACAAAGCTATTCCATCTGCCCTAAGTGAATTAATGTACAGTATATGTATGTACTGAAACAATATACTGTACTCCACAAATATGTACAATTAAACTTTAAAATCTGTAAAAGAAAAAAAGCAAAAACACAATCCCATTACATACTATTAATAAAAGATATACCTGAATCATAAGGTATTCTGTCAGTAAACGTGTTGAAAAAACACTAGACCAAAAAAGTAGTTGGTGTAGCTTACCAAATAACTAATGTAGGCTTTAAGGGAAAAACCATTTTTAGGAAGAAAGAGTCACTATTCAATAATTGTTTTTTACCTTACAAAATATATATAACAACTATAAAGAAACATGGCATAGTCTGGAAAAAAAAAACTTAGAGTGATAAAAAAAGCTTCATTGATAAAGAATAAAAATCGGACTTTCCGAAAATATGTTATCTTAAAAACAGAAAAGAATCCTATAGTTGGTATTTATAAAACTCTGTATCTAATTGGTAGAAAATTTACACTCATTTAGAACTCAGTAAACAGTAAAACACTGTAATCTAAGTGGCCCTAGAGAAAGTTTCATAAAAATATCAAAAAATTTAGTACAGTATGGATCACAGTGTCTGATTTGGGGGAAGGGTGAAGTAGCCTATGTCTGATTAATCTCTTCACCAAAGACAGCGGAAAGGCACAAGCAGGGGGAAATCTACTGAAGGCTTCAGAGAGTGCATGAATGGCTAGAAGATCCAAGATACCATGGAGAGGTGGCCTGATGCTCTCTTCTTCTCACCTTTTCCCTGGAATATGTTTGTCGAATGTCAGCAAAGTACAAGATTCCAAGAATCTCCACTTTGGCTTAGGGAAAGTTCTAAGACTGGGGGATAAGGAATCAGAAGTCCTTTTGGCTTTTTCTTGGAGCAGAAGAGACAAGATTGGATCCATGAGAGGATAAACTGTCTTTAAGAAAATTAATAAAGCCATACCATTACGATTTGGGCAATTTTTCATATTTTATACTCCAATAAAATGTTTACTGAAATAGAACTAATTAATCAATAACATCAACAAAATTTCAAACATGTTTTTGGAAATTCAGACTCACATAAGCACTTGGTCACACATAAAAAAACATGTTTCTAAACACCTATTTAATTTTCTCCTCCACAAAGGAAAACATTTTAAATAATATTATAAAATAACATTATATATTATATATAATTATATATAATATTATAAAATATTTGGAACTGAAAAATCATAAAATCATAGATCTTATGTTTATAAGATATAGTTACAGTGACACTTTTAGGAAATATTTGAGCTTTAACTAATTTTAAAAACGATTTTTAAAGAAAAATGCTAAAAAATTAGTGATGTAAATTATTCAATGTAAGAAATTTGAGAAAGAAAATCAGGAGGAAAAGAATTGGTGTAAAAGAATCTAAACAAATTATGAAAGAAGGCAAATTAGAGGGTATAAAAATTATTGTTTCTTTGGTTATTTGGAAAAAACAATAACTGCAAATCTCAGACAAGACTTCAAGGAATAATAAGATAAAAAAAGAAAGATGTGAAAGATAAGTATAGTTGCAACAGATATTAAAAAAATGTTTACAGAATATTATCTTTTTGCCAATGTTTTTGAAAAGTTAGATGTTCATAGCAATTTTATGGAAAAATATACTAAACTCTATCAAGTATATGCCAACACCCTATAAAATACAGATGGATAACCTGAGTGGTTTTATAATGACAATTGAATTATAATGGTTGAAAAAATATAGCCAGAGACAGAAAGAGAGATACCTAGATGGTTTTGTAGGAATAAACTCAATCTTTTGAAAATTGTAGCAGGAAACAGAAATATGGAACTCATTCTACTCTTATGTGAGACAAATATAACTAATACTAAAATCGAAAAAAGACATTAATAGAAAAAAATAATAAATTAGATATCAATTTCACTGATTAACTTAGATATGAAAAATTCTAGAGAAATAATTACCAACCAAATCTAACAATTTGCAAAAATGATATTATACCATGAACTCATTTGGTTCATGCTATAAATGTAATGTTTGTTTAATAACAAAAAATGTATTAATATAATTCACCGAAAAATAAGAGATTTAGAAAAAAAACATGATATGCCAGTAGATCTCTAACATATATGGAATGAAATTTAATACTCACCTATGATAAAAAAGAAATCTATTAGAAAAGTAGAAATTTTAAATAACGGTATTAACCTTAATATGATCAGATTTACATAAAAATGAATTTAGCAAAGCATACACAAAAATTACGTGGAAAAAAGTATATGAAGTTATTGAGAGATATTAACCAAGGCCTGAGAGCTATACTGAAAGTTTCACATATTTATTGGAGGCAAAGACTCAATATTTAAAAAGAAGCCCATTTCCCCTTTGTTTTAGTCCGTTTTGTGTTGCTATAACAGAAATACCTGAGACTGGGTAATTTATAAACAGGAGAGGTTTATTTGGCTTACTATTCAGGGACAGCTGCATCTGGCATGGGCCTCAGGCTGCTTCTATTCATGGAGGAAAGTGGCAGGCAGCCGGTGGGTACAAGCAGATCACATGGCAACAGGAAGCAAGAGAGAGAAGCGAGAGAGAGAGAGAAGGTGCCAGGGTCTTTTTAAGCATCGAGTTCTCGCGGGTACTCACTCATTAATACCCCCTCCCCCAGGGAGATCATTAATCCATTCATGAGGGATCCGCC
>NW_007727965.1:172286-178584 GCF_000696425.1 Galeopterus variegatus
ATGACTCCATCAGTTTCCAATACTGCCACATTAGGGATCAAAATTCCACATGAGTTTTGGAGGGATCAACACATCCAAACTCCATCACCCCTCTTTATGTCATTTGTTCAATAAAAATCAAATAAATACTCAAATAGTTTTTGTTGGAACTTGGCAAGCAGGGCAAGGGGCCAGTAAAAGTCAAGACTATTTCAAAGAATAAGGTCCATGGCATTCATCCCAACAGATAAAATCTTATTAGCAAGCTATTGATTGGTTACTGTTATTAGTTACACAAAACATAATTTATATTAGTTTAAGTAGAATAAACTTTATTTATGGATATCTGTTCACTCCCAGTATCACTGGTATCTTGAAAGAAAGAGCCTTAGGGATAGGTGTCCAGGAAGCTGCAGTCATTGACACAGATTCAGGATGATGCTGCCTCTGCATGATCCTCACCAGCAATGCTCATACATCAGGCTTATTACATTTCCTTACATGACTCATTTCTCAGCTGAAGTCCCACTGGAGCATGTGTGACTGGTATAACCTGGAGAACACATGTGCATTCTAGCTACTAGGAAAAGAGGGAAATGAAGGGTTTTAGTTGTAGCGTAACTTGGGAAGATGGGTCTCATAAAATGAGGAACAATGGGATATGGAGAAGGGATTACATGAGCTGGATTATTCATGATGAAAGATGTTGACTATGTACTGCTGTGTAATTAAGGAAGTGTATTAGGGGTTAGGATAGAAACATAGAACAATGAGAAAAGAGAGTCAAACTAATTCCAGTTAACATTCAGGCATAAAAAAATGTAAAAACAAATCTTCTGTGAAGCAAAACAAGGACTATCAACATACAGAAGAGACAAGTTAAGTGTCAGATTCCAAGAAAATATTTACAGTGCATTTAACTGAAAAAGAATTCACATCCAGAACATATTTACAATGCCCACAAATTTATAAAAGAATACCTTCCCTGCAAAAAAATATTAAAAAGAAAAATTGGACAATTCCAGAAAAAGAAGTCTTAATGTCCATTAGTAATATGAATATATGTTCTATTTCACTAGTTATTGGGGAAAACAAATTAAAACAAGATTACATTTTCCACCCACTTCATTTGTCAACATTTAAAGATCTGACAATAACTAGTACTGACAAAATAGAAGGAAATGTGAACAATCAAACACTATTGATGGAAGAATTGGTTGCTATAGTTTTGCTAAGCTGAAGGTGTGTGAGCATATTAATGAAAATTCTTTCCACAACACTTTCACATCTTTTCTTAAACAGAAAAGGATATTATGTACCACACACTGATGGAAGAATTGGTTGCTATAGTTTTGCTAAGCTGAAGGTGTGTGAGCATATTAATGAGAATTCTTTCCACAACACTTTCACATCTTTTCTTAAACAGAAAAGGATATTATGTACCACACACTGAAGGAAACAGAAGAGGCAGCTCATCAACTGAGTCATTTGGCTACATTTAGTAAAGTTTGGGGGTAAATATGTCCTAAGACCCATTACAAGCAGATATATACAAAATACATTTATACATGAATATGCACATATACACAAAAGTATTTTTTGCAACAAAGTTTAAAATAATAAAACATTGTTAATCAGTAAAATTTCCATAGGTCAACGAATAAATTTTAAATGCATGTCATAAAATGTTATGCAAGTGAAGTAAATTAACTAGAGTTATAATTGTCAACATAATAAATATCAAAACCATAACGTCGAGTATAATAGAAGCTAGCTTCCAAGTGATTTAATGACAATTATATAAAGTTTTAAAACATGATAAACAATATTAGATTTTAATAAATGCATAAATGTGTTATGACAATTTAAAAACACAAACACAGGAATAAAAAACAACAAATACCACATAGCATTTAGAAGGATATTCAGGAGGGGATTGAGATCCAAGAGGGGTAGATAGAAAAAGAGTTTCAACTGTCTGTGTAATGTTTCATTTCTTAAGCTGGGAAGTGCATTAATGTTGGTACTTAATGTACTTAGGTGAACTACATTAATGCTGGCTCCTAGTATTATCAATACATTTTTGCACTTTTGAAATAATAAACATTACATTTAAAAAAATGAATAGTGTCACATTATGGAACTATTACAGCTTGAAGGTGTGTAAGAACATGACATTGAAAAGTTCTTTCCAAACAATTCTTTCACATCTTTTCTTAAACAGAAACAGTGTATGTAGCACACACTGGAGGACACAGTAGAGGTAGCTCACCAACCAAAGCTCAAGCTGCCCCACTGCTTTTCAGTGATACCGGATCAACCTCTCAACACAAGTTGCAACTCACCACCCACACACCCAATCAGCTGGGAAGCTCTGACTTGGGGAACAGGCCTCCCTTACACTTCCTAGGAGTCAGACTGGATGTTTGCTTTGGAAATCACATATTTGATGGCCCGTCCATCCAAGGGAAAGGGGGATCCTACTTGTGGACATAGATGCACAACTCACAGAGACTATTACAAAAAAAGCACACCAATAAGGTTACTGCTTTGGATACAGAACTATTAAACAGATTCTATTAACATGCCCTCTTAAATCAGTGTATTCTGTAACTGTGAGAAAATTCACGAAGAAAACAAAATTATAATATTTTTGGTAGCATGAAATCAGGTCATGCTGAGTTACCTGAAAACAAAATGGTTAAAAACATTAATTTCGATGGCATTATAATCTCAGTCAGAATTCTGACTTAGTTGGTCGCTGGGAGAAACCATTGTATTTGCTTCCAATCCCAAGAAGATTCTCTTCATATTGAATCAATCTGGTCAAGCATGAGAACCCGTAGCTTGACTCTGCCTCTACCTCCAAGTTCTTGGGGCACATTATTATCCTTTTAAATGAAGAAGACTCTCCAGAAACCCTCAAAATGCCATTTCTGCTCACAAAAAAGTAATTACAAAATTTGCTTCAATTTTAATCTAAGAAGGCAATTGTTTCGCTGCTCATTTATTTCGTTTTTTCTTTCTTGCTGGCTAGTACAGGGATTGAACCCAAGACCTTGGTGTTATCAGCACCACACTCTAACCGAGTGAGCTAACTGGCCAGCTTTGTTGCTCAATTCCTGGCATCAATTGCTGTGTCCTATGTCTTTAAAAATATTAGGCATACTATGATATTATTGCATTAAGATATAAAGTAGATCACAGTGATTTGAGCTTTCTTTATTCTATGGTAATAATTGCAGTTTTTCAAACTATACTTACCACAGCAAGAGTTTCCTTTATTCAATATTCCTAGATATGACTTTTAAACAAAATTTCATAATTAAATTATTTGTTACACTTGTATTCTAAAGATATTTATTGGTCAAAAATAATACTCAATTTTAATTTGCTAAATCATTAAGAAATCTAAATAAGACATATACCCTCATCAAATGGCATTATACTTAACACATCCACAATTAGGTTTCATGCAATATTCATCAGTTTCTTATAAAGTATACTACAATTATTATTCAGATACTTGTTATTTCTTCCAGCTACTAGAGAATTTCATGTAATATTATTATGCATTCTTTAAACTCTAAGTAAATTAATTGACTTCTGGTAGGTGATAGTGAAATGCAAAATAAACACTTTGCTGGACTCAGGTATCATAACAATACATGACACTATTTATTTGGCACTCATTTAATTTCACTGTGTAAATGACATTTCCTTTCTAACATCATTTAGTGAATAGATGTCTGTGGCATTTGACATTTGACCAACATTGAATGTTAAGAGCTTTCCCTCCAAGTGCAGGTAATTTAATATAAATAATCTGGAGGACCAGAAACACCACAGAATTTAAGGTTTGGCTATCAGGCAATAATAATGGTGTTGATTTTTAAAGAGTAACTCTCCACACAGGATCGTGATAGGAGTAGTTTTAGCCTCACATTCCCAGGTCGTCTTAGACTCTCATCAGCCCCCACTTCAGTATCTCCATTGCCAGAACTGCAGATGGAGTATTAAGAAAAACAACCTAGATGTAAAGTAGAACTGCAGTGGTCAATACGTCTAGGTGTGTTTTCAGGCACTTAACTTTCTCTGGAAGCTAAGGGCTCAAGCTTGACTTTTCCTTAGAGGTCAAGAAAGAATAAAGTAGCCACAACCTTGAAATCCTGGATCTTCTGATTACTAAACCAAACTCTGCGATTAGATGCATATTCAGAAAATATATTCTAGTAAGGATTAAGAAAGGTACTTTCAGGTGGTATAAGCTTTATGTAGAAACTCATAGAAATCAAAGCAGGTGCTGCTTAATCAGAGTGGCAGATCTGGTTGTGGAGAAGAAAATTTGACATCTGAAAAATTCTCAACATTTTTTAGTGGACAGGTATTAAGAAAACATGATTTTATATAAATCCACTTTACTATCATTGTATTATTTAAATTCTATATTAAATTCAGGCAAATTATCTTCACTTTAGAAAGCACTGGAATAAAAGAGGATACACTATACTCTTTTAATAGTATAAAATGCAACATATTACAATAGACTTATTATACGGTACTCATTCAAAGAAAAAAGTATTTTGCTTTTATTTCCCCTTTATTATAAGTGATACAATACTTGATCATATAATCAACAGGAAATAAATAAGAAATATATCCTTGTTGTAATAATGACTATTATTATTTTGCAGAATAAACTCCAAAATAAAAACGCTATTGGTGGTATTTGAAAAATAGCATAAATTTGGATATGAACTGGTTATTAAATATTTTAAGCCATTGTAAGTAATTTTAGATTTTTTTCTGGGAGTGATAACAGCATGTTGTTTATTTCATAAAGACCTTACAACTTAGAAATGCATCCTGAAATGCCTACTTGTTCAACGATGTGTTGTTTGGGATTTGTTTCTAAATACTGCAGAATAAAGATGGAGATGCATTGGTAAAACTTAGCAAAACATTGTTATTTGCTGCAGCTGTGTGCTAAATACATGAGAGTTTGTCATAGTATTCTCAAATTTCCATAACCAAAGGTTAAAAATGTTATGATGACCATTTTTGTGCCCATGGTTTTATATATTTGTGGGTTATTTATTCTGGATAAATTTCTATATATGGGTTGTTAAGTCAAAAGAAAAATACATCTTAACATCTTTCCATTTCATTTTGCAATTAATCAGTTAAATGTAGAAATGTCTACACTCTTGCCAAAAAAGATTACTATAGATCTTTACCTGACTTGTAGGTAAAATATAGTACACAACTATGTTAATTAACTATGTTAATTCAGGTTTTTCATGACCTGAAACTGAAAAAGAGCAAAACTTCCCCTGATATCCAGAAGCTGGCCTGGCACTATCGGCTGCCCTGGGTATTCTCTGTTGAACATAAGTAATTTCAGAGAACATGAGTATCAGACAAGGCCATTTGTGACCAAGGTGGATCAAAACAATTACAAACCACTCCATAACAATATTTGAACACAAAAAAATATATATAAACTTTGTCCAAGACACAAAAATGATCAAATATCTCCCAATCTTCTTTAATATGAATGATTGCTCTTTCTTTACCAATTACTGCTTTAGTTATGGTTTAGTTCTTCTTCCTTATGGATAAGATTTATTAAGACACACAATTATAGGATTATTCTTGCTTCCTGATAGTACCCAATAAAATGCAAAGCCCATTTCCTTAAATTCTCCCTCAAAATATCACCTGGCAAGCCTGAATCTTATAAGTCCTTACCCAACACCCTCTTACTGAGATTCCCCTATGGTCACAAGGACATGCACTCTCCCATGTTACAAAATGCAGTAATAAACCTAACTTGTTCTACCACAGGTGTGTCCTAATGGTCTTTGGCTGTAGGAAATTGACGAGTCATAATTTGCTTCAAGGTTATACAGTTTCTTCAGCATATTTTCTCGAAAAATGTACTTCCCCCATTTAATTTTTTAAATATTTAAAATGTTACTACATATGGAATTTATTTTATTTTGAGTTTCTTAAAGATTAATTTTTTTCCCAAACTGACTAAACAATTTTTTTTTTTTTTTTCTTTTTTCGTAACCGGTAAGGGGATCACAACCCTTGGTGTGGTGTCGCCCACACCGCGCTCAGCCAGTGAGCGCACCGGCCATTCCTATATAGGATCCGAACCCGCGGCGGGAGCGTCACTGTGCTCCCAGCGCCGCATAGACACATCAGAACATCTTATGCATACTGGTTTACCCAATTTCAGGCAAGTAGGAGGAATTAATTTTTACTGAAACTATGAATGTTTTTCTAAAACTGGCAATCAGTTTTAGAGCTT
>NW_007727965.1:178594-190622 GCF_000696425.1 Galeopterus variegatus
AAAAAAAAAAAAAAAAATGAAAACTAACAGAAAAGGGTGTGTCTGTATGTGTAAAAAGAGAGAACCATGAAGAATATTTTTATATTATTTAAACACCATAATTGATCAAATTTTCCTTTGGATTGCCTACTACCCATTGTACAAGCACCTATGTGATCATCTCCAGGGGAATTAACATCAAATTAGAGTTGTCTTACTGCATTTGCCATCTTGTACCTGTCTTGTCTGCCTTATCTTCTCCATGGAATCTAATATATAATCTGTTTATCAATCAAGGAAAAGCATAACACAAATTATTTTTCTTCTTGCTTTAACGACCAGAACACTGAGGTTATTTTTGAAGCTCAGCTACAGAACTAAGTTTATCTCACAATCTTCTTTATTTTTTACTTTTACTTTTTTTTTTAATTTTACCTTCTCAATACGTAATAACTTCGTATAGCATACATTATACGAAGTTATACGACTAAAGCCACCTTCTCCTCTCAGGAGTAGACGGGCAAAGCCCTGTCCTGAGTCTTGAGCCTACGTGTTTTCTGCTTGTGTCTCACTGACCTCCGTGAACACTTTCTAAATTTTTCAAATAAGTAACCTTTAAGCTCTGACCTGGTTGTTAAGCCTATAACCCTTCCCTCAGAAAGATTTTTCTTAGTGAAGAAGTTGTGTTTCTTCTCCTGAATTGCCCTAAGGCACCTGCTAGCAGCTTTTAGTCTGTTAGTTTAGCCAAGAACTCTAATTTGGCCTATAGTGAGACATTTTATTTTTCACTGGTGTTGCTATTTTATAGATCTATTGTATTGCATATATATTACTTCTTTTTAATTATATTTTAATATACATGAAGGAATATTTCACTGACGGTCCAAAACACAAACAAATACACATTAATAATATTTTTTGGTATGGTTAGCTCTGAAAATATCAATTTACCTTTACAACATTGATGGCTTACTTTACCTTGGGTGTTTTTCCTGGAATAAGTGACTATACTCCTAGAAAGTTTCATTATCATATACCTTTTAAAGTTGCAGTTTGTAGACACACTTTCACATATCGGTAAATGACACTATCATCCATCCTGTTGCTTACACTAAAAAAATGGAAGTCTTTCTCAGTTCTGTTTGTTCCATCAAGCTTCCCATCCCAATCCAATTCCACTATTAAAAACTAAAGATAAAATCTCCAAAAAGAATCCCAGAAATCTTCTAACGTCTGAATCCACAAGCAGCATCTTAACCTGAGCCATCTGGACAGGAGATACAACCTTCCGACTCATCTATCCCTTGCTACTCATGTATATATACCATAGATTTTCCAAACACTTTCAAAATAACATCTTAAAAATGTGAGTCAGATCAGGGCCCATATCTCTTTCCATGCCATGTCATTAAATTTGACCCCTTGCTACTCATGTATATATACCATAGATTTTCCAAACACTTTCAAAATAACGTCTTAAAAATGTGAGTCAGATCAGGGCCCATATCTCTTTCCATGCCATGTCATTAAATTTGAAGAAAATGTAAACTTGTTACACATGTATAATGCCTTCCATAATTTGTCCCAAGCCCTCTTCTGCAACTTCATTGCTACTATTCTTATTGTACTATGTACCTTGGTGAAGATGGATTGGCTTGTTTTTATTATATTGACTTGTAATGTTGGCCCCACCTTAGAATTTTAAGATTCATCATTTCTTCAGCTCAAAGTACTTGCCTTATGAAAGTCTCAGCTCCAGGGTCACCTCCTCGTGAGGACCTCCCTGACAACTAAATCTGAATTAGCTACCCCATTCCAGTTGGGTAACATTCATCCTTTCATTCTTATTCATTTGCTTATGTGCAGTTACTGTCATTTGAATTTTCTTGTTTACTTTTTTACTGTCTATTTCTCCCTAGTAAAATGGAAACTTCATTAGAATTTGGTCCTTACCTCTTTTGATTACCCTTCTGTCCCAGCATCTAGAAAAACACTTCATTGTAATATCTGTTATTAAATGTTGAGCTCTAATTAGAGTTGCAAATAAGCCAACTTAAAACAACACAAAAGAACTTCTAGACAACTACAGTTTTTTATCATGTGGTGGAAAATTCAATGCTTGAATGTGGAATTCTAAACAAAAATTGTTCAAATATCCAACATGGATTGAGAAATGCAGTTCTAGGGTATCATATTTAAGAAAGACATTTTTCTGATATTATCTTCAAAGTGCCCATAGCTTTGTACAGCTGTTTGGAAAAAACGATATAGGGTCTAAATTATGAAAATTTATCTTGCATGAGCTATGATTAGAATAAATTTATTTATTTATGATTATAAACCAGAACCACATTAGAGTTTAGTTTTTATCATGAAAGCCAAGGAGAGTGTATTCATTTCCTAGGGTTGCTAAAACAAATTACCACAGGCTAGGTGGTTTAAAACAACAGAAATTTATTCTTTCAAAGTTCTGGAGACTAGAAGACTAAAATCAAGGTATTGGCAGGGCCACACTCCCTCCAGAGGTTTCAGGAAAGAATCCTTCCTGGCCTCTTCAAGATTCTGTTGGTTGCGGGCAACCTCGGCCTTCCTTGGCATGTAGATGCTTCATTTCAATCTCTGCTTCTGTTCTCACAAGGTCTTCTTACTATATGTGTATCTCTGTGTTTTCAAATGGCCTTTTTAAAAGGACATCAGTGATTGAATTAAAAAAGACTCACCCTAATGCAATATAACCTCATTTTAACTTGATTATATCATCAAAGACCCTATCAACAAATAAGGTGACACTCACAGGTATAAGCGGTTAAGACTTGAACATGTTTCTGGGGGACACAATTGTACCCACTACAGAAGCTTCAGTTAGTGTTGGCATCATTTGCAGCATGACATTGAGGAGAATAGAGCGGTTAAGACTTGAACACGTTTCTGGGGGACACAATTCTACCCACTACAGAAGCTTCAGTTAGTGTTGGCATCATTTGCAGCATGACATTGAGGAGAATAAAACAAGAGCTATTTAGTTACAGAATGCTAAACCCAGTACACATGAAATTTATCTAAATTCCTCTTATTATGAATGTGTCAAGAAATCATTCTCATTATTATCTGGCTTCTATAATATTATATTTTTATTTCTGCATAGATATTATTTGCAAATGTATCTGCATGCAAAGAATCTGTCATATAAACTGCAAGTACTGTAGTTCCATAATTGTTTTAATTAAATTAATAGTTTATTGCAGCTTCCCCTGTACGCACAGAGATAGAAAAGAATTAGCACAAACGTGTACTCAAATACTCTTGAGTTTAAAACTCAAGTTTTAAAGACAGTTTTATTTTTCATTCTAAATAAACACATTGATATTTTGCCATTGTATATGTGTGTTTTTGGCATGGATAACAAGTTGCTGCTTCAGGATTAAAATCTATTCTAGTTTGGCTAGACTCTGTAATATGATAAATTTACCAAAGCAATGAATTCTCTCCAATTTGGTCACTAGATTGACAATCTCTAAAACTTTCTGTAGAAGAGGGCATACATCTATGCCACAATGGTATTCTTGGATTTGAATTATGTTACTATGACTGTTCCAGTTATACAAGGATACTTCAAAGCATTCGTAGAAAAATGGAATTAAAAGCTAATATGATTTTGAAATACTAGCTATTCCATTTGAGCATCACGTATTGAACACAAGTATTGATATTCAACATTGTGTCCCACAAATATGTACAACAATTATGTCTCAATAAAAAAATAATAATGACGATAGTATGAATCTTTTCACAAACATTTTGAAATACTCTCATATACATGGGAAAACTGAGGTTCAAAGATTTAAATCTACCTTTATAATCCCAGAAAATTCTACCTGTTTTGGAAAAAAGCCAAATTATCTTGTAAAGTACCAAGGCCTACTAGTGTTTCTTCAATAAAAATGTAAGGGGGTGTCCTTCTTAAAACAGCAATGAGATTTTCAAAAAATATTTTCATTAGAAGTTGAAAACACCAACATTAAAGTGCTTATTTAAAAAAATAAGCAACTTTTAAGGGAGACAGTTGGATTCTATTCCTTGCAGAATTTTACTTTCTCAATTCCATTTAAAATCCTTACTAGTAAAAGGTAAAGACCTCCTGAAATGACATTTACTATGCAGTGAATGTAAAGATGTAACTGCTACAGAAAAATGAGGCTATTTGTGCTGAAGGCAGTGGTGCATGTCTACAAATTATACTATGCTTTAGAAAAATTGTTTGTCTTATCATGAATTGCAAATATATTTATTATTTTATGCTTTACATTCTTGGACAGGTGTGTTTAGTTAAGGAGATCAGGGATAGAAATCCAGAATATACCAGGAAAGATAAGCACAGGAGTCTTCATCTCATGAAAGGACCATACAGGAAACGGGGTTAGACTAGGAAGAAGTAAACCTGAACAAGTGACTTTTAACATATCATTTCACTCAACTGCAATCCTATTATATGTGCTGCTTTTTAAAATCACTTAGTTTCCTTTTACTTACCTTCTATCTTTCATTTCTCGTTCCTCTGCTGCACCACTTTCCCTACTGTTTCATTCTCAAACACACACACACACACACACACACACACACACAGTTTTTGCCATGTTTCATAAAAAATCAAGTCAAACATGTTCACAGTTGTGAGTCATGCTTTTCTCAATTACTACATAATAGAAACCCCCAAGACAACTATTATATTTTTAATTCATTAATTTTATATTCTTCCTTATATTCCATTGCATATATATTCCACAATTATGTAACCATTTGCCTTTAGAGTCCTCTTCCCGTAGTTTCCAGTTTTTCAGTGGGCTGCTATAAAATACTTGTATCTTTAAGTAATTGCATTCTACTTTTTATAGGATAGATTCACAGAAGTGGCATTGCTGATTAAGAGACATTTTTCAATTATTATTTACTTAAATACATATTCCCACATTGCACAAGATATAATTATTAATCCTTAACCAACCCATGTAAAATATATTTTTGTTGATATCCCTATTACCAATGTTTCCTCTCATTATTTTTAATATTAAATTTTATATTAATTTATAATTAGAGCTAATAGTAGGACTTACATCTTTTTATATGTATTTTTTTAGTTGCACTTCAGCTTTAGTGATTTTCCTGTTCATATAATTTACCCAATTTTCACTCAGTCAAATTGTATTTTTCTTATCAATTTGTGAGAGCACTTTGCAGAATATTAATATTAAAGCATTACTTGTCTTACACATTACAAACACAATGCTTATAATTTTCCAATCTCTTGGGGCATTACAAACACAATGCTGATAATTTTCCAATCTCTTGGGTTTTTTGTTCTTGTTTTAGTTGTGTATTATTTTGTTTGTCATTTTTTTGTTGTTGTTGGAATTTGTATTTATATTGTACCATTGAGTCCCACGTGTATGTCTATATATGACTGAAAAAAGACATATATTCTGAGGTCATTTCTTTTGGGGGCTCATAGGCACACATTACAAACACAATGCTTATAATTTTCCAATCTCTTGGGTTTTTTGTTCTTGTTTTAGTTGTGTATTATTTTGTTTGTCATTTTTTTGTTGTTGGAATTTGTATTTATATTGTACCATTGAGTCCCACGTGTATGGCTATATATGACTGAAAAAAGACATATATTCTGAGGTCATTTCTTTTGGGGGCTCATAGGCACATGGGCATGGGTGGGGGAGTCCCTTGCACTTTGGACTCTACATGGCCAGTCATTCTGGTAGACACTAGGACAGGATTGAAGCACAAGAAATTGGTCTTTGACAAAAGGAAGAAACAACTCATGGTTTCATCCCCATCATTCCATGATTACAGTGTTTTTTCATTCCCATAAAAAGTCAATAAGCAATTGATACTTCTAAATAACCCGGTATAATTAGCCCTACCCTTTGATAAATTCAATATATAATTTTCAGTCCTATAAACCAGGACAACGACTTATTTCTACCACAAAACTGATTTCTGTCAGGAAGAAAAATTTAGCTTCAACTATTCCTAAGATCACCGTGGGTGCCAGAAAATCTAGGCAAGTTCCAGTTTCAAAGATTCTGTCCTATTGTTACTGAAAGTACAGCTGGATTTACCAGATAATGTGCTCTAATATTTAGTTCAGAAAATATGGACAGGTATTCTAAACTCAATCCATTTAAAGATTATTCCCTAACATTTGGTTTCATAGTGATGATGAAACTATCCAACTCCTCAATTCCTCAGTTACTTGGGAGTCTACTTATTATGAATCAGACCCAGGCTGGTGAGCTTACAGGGCCATGCTAAGATTCCTTTATAGTGAAGACTCACCCTTGGCTAGATCATACCTCAGTGTGATTCAGGCCAAGTAATAGTGTCTATGTTATTTGATGCAGCCTTCTGAGTCATCAGTAAGTGCTTAATTAAGAGCTTAAATAGATTCAAATCTCATGCTAATGTTGCCCATCAGAGACACTGTAGTCACTGAATCTCTAGTATTCCATGACTACAGTCTGCACTTCCATAGAGTAAATAAGTAGTTGATATTTTCCTATGCCAAGTGATATTGTCCTATGCTCACCTCTTTCCTTCATCCAAGTGAGATGTCCCCTCCATCTCAGTAATAATACAATTTAGGCTTCCAAACATTTATGATAGCCTTTTGGTTTTACTTACTAAACAGCTGTATACGAGACCTCTTAAGTCCATATTGTAATATTGTTTCCTCCATAGAGTTTTTTGAAAATATATACTAACTCTATTAAGGGAGCATAAATGGAAAGTATGCTGAATATCCTGTTCCATCAGTGCAACTTCAATTCCTTAATATTATCTACCTAAATAGGATAATGAAAATATGCTGCTAATAATTATTAGGAAGTCACACTAAAGTTCTGAGCATTTTGATAGTACACAGTAACATGACTTAAGAATATGTGAAGCCAAACTTGTCAATCACTCCTTTCTACCACAGGGTCCCCGAGGAATTCCACCAGACAAGAACTAAAGGGAAGTCACCCTATCTGCTATCTAGTTTGGCTGCACTACATTTCAAGTGTGATTTCAAGCCCCTTACATTGTGCACACATTTAATCCCCAGAGAATCCCTAAAAGTTAGATTTCCTCATTCCAGGGAGGGACTGCAAGGCACAGAGAGAACAAGTGATATTCTTGCTATCCTAGGTTGTTGTGACCAAGGTGGATTCACAGCTAGGAATCTGGCACTCAAGTCCTCTCAGTTGCTTTACTGTACAGACTCTAGTTTACCACAACACGATAAAAAAGACAGACCAATGCCCAACACTCTACTTTGCTGAATTAAAGTTGGGTTGGAGGCCCGTCATTTTCAACTTCCAAATCTAACCCAATCAATTGTTAACCTGAAGCAATGAGAACTATCAGAAATCTAAGTGTTAGTGTGAGAAGGCCAAAGAGAAGATGGCCAGACATAGAAGGCTCTAGCTCAGATTAATGGCTTTGAATGGAGAAGAACATAGTACAGTTTCATGAGGGACTGGACATAGGCATGCCTCTAGTGCTCGATGATGCTGGCCACTCCAAAGCATGGACTAACTCAAAGAACATGACCAGCAAGTTTTCAGTGTTGAGAGGAACATGGAGAGAAGCAGCTCAGGGAAGTCTCAGCAGCCTGAGAAGCTGGCTGGTCTCCTCAAATCCCACAGCCATTATCTGCCCCTAACAGAAAGACACAAACCACTGAGAAACACTGTTCAGTTTCTGAGGGGAACATCTTGGCAGTGAGGAACCGGAGTACAGACAATCCATCCAGCCTATTGAGCTACCAGGTGGACAAAAGTTTGAGAAGAAAATTTTAAAAGGTTTCCTCCTTGGTTTCATCTCTGGTTGTTCAGACAAATTTCTAAAATCAGCTTTCATACTGCACCTTACACATGTAGGAGATTTGTTTTAGACCAGTGCAGCTGAGTCACAGTGCATATTTTTTCCTCTCCATGTACCATACTGCATACCCAGTTCACAGATATGAATACATACTCTATAACAAGGATCGCTTTCTGAAATCAAACGTAGGAGAGAGAAGTAGAAGAATGAGGAAGAAGCATGAGCAATTTGTGGAAATTTTATTTTGGTCACAGATAGTCTATTTCAGTTTTCTTAAGTTTACCAGAATATTTTGACCAAAGTGAATATTTTGTATATTGTACAATATGCTGGTACGCTTGAAAAAAATGAAATAGGCTATCTGTAATCGTGTAATTTATTCCAGAAGTTACTTCACATTAATATTTTACAGTGGACATGTGTGACACGTATGAATCTTTCTTTAAAGAGCAAATGAATATAAGCTCTTCAGAAACTCATTAGGCAGTACAATCAGGAATTCCTTGTAATGTACTCAATGAAAAAGCCAAAGTAAAACAACTTTGCAGCAGAAGAACAGCCTTAAAGAGATGACACTGTTTGTGTAATGAGCCCATTCCTCTGGATATCCAAGCTTTCTCACTTTTTAAAAATAAGATATTAAGAAAGTAAAAAAAAAAAAAACAATGAAAACTAACAGAAAAGGGTGTGTCTGTATGTGTAAAAAGAGAGAACCATGAAGAATATTTTTATATTATTTAAACACCATAATTGATCAAATTTTCCTTTGGATTGCCTACTACCCATTGTACAAGCACCTATGTGATCATCTCCAGGGGAATTAACATCAAATTAGAGTTGTCTTACTGCATTTGCCATCTTGTACCTGTCTTGTCTGCCTTATCTTCTCCATGGAATCTAATATATAATCTGTTTATCAATCAAGGAAAAGCATAACACAAATTATTTTTCTTCTTGCTTTAACGACCAGAACACTGAGGTTATTTTTGAAGCTCAGCTACAGAACTAAGTTTATCTCACAATCTTCTTTATTTTTTACTTTTACTTTTTTTTTTAATTTTACCTTCTCAATATACATTGTAGTTGATTTTCATGACCCTTTACCCATTCCTCCTTCCCCCCCCTCCCTTCTTCCCCTCCTACCCATCATATCTGGTCACTTGTCTTAAAAAGTTCAAGGAATTGTTGTGATTGCTGTGTCTTCTTCCTTCCCCCACCTTTTATTTGTTTGTGCATTTATTTACTTATTTATTTTTAGCTCCCACAAATAAGTGAGACTATGGGGTATTTTCTTTCTGTGCCTCACTTGTTTCACTTAATATAATTTTCTCTAAGTCCATCCATGTTGTTGCAAATGGTAGTATTTCATTCTTTTGTATGGCAGAGTAGAATTCCATTGTGTAGATATAGCACAGTTTTCTTAACCACTCATCTGATGATGGACATTGGGCTGGTTCCAGCTCTTGGCTATTGTAAATAGAGCCGCAATAAACATGGGAGTACAGGTATCCCTTCGGCATGATGATTTCCATTTCTCTGGGTATATTCCCAGCACTGGAATAGCTGGGTCATATGGTAGATCTATCTGTAATTGTTTGAGGAAACTCCATACCATTTTCGATAAAGGCTGCACTATTTTGCAGTTCCGCCAACAGTGTATGAGAGTTCCTTTTTCTCTGCAACCTCTCCAGCACTTATCATTCTCAGTCTTTTGGATATAAGCCATTCTGACTGGAGTGAGATAATATCTAACAGTGGTCTTGATTTGCATTTCCCAGATGCTGAATGATGTTGAGCGTTTTTTCATATATCTGTTGGCCATTTGTATATCTTCCTTTGAGAAATGCCTATTCAGCTCTTTTGCCCATTTTTTATTCAGGTTATTTGTTTTTTTGCTATAAAGTTGTTTGAGTTCCTTTGGATATTAATCCTTTGTCAGATGTATAGTTTTCAAATATTTTCTCCCACTCTGTTGGTTGTCTTTTCAGTCTGTTGATTGTTTCTTTTGTTGTGCAGGAGCTTTTTAGTTTGATATAATCCCATTTGTTTATTTTTCCTTTAGTTGCCTGTGCTATTGGGGTCCTACTCATGAAGCCTGTACCCACTCCTACTTCCTAGAGTGTTTCCCCTATGTTTTCTTTAAGGACTTTTATTGTTTCCGGATGTATATTTAATTCTTTAATCCATTTTGAGTTGATTTTGGTATATGGTGAGAGGTATGGGTCAAGTTTCATTCTTCTACATATGAATATCCAGTTTGTTGAAGAGGTCATCTCTTCCCCAGTGTGTGGACTTACTACTTTGTCAAAGATCAGATGGCTGTAGGTGCATGGGTTGATTTCTGCATCCTCTATTCTATTCCATTGATCCGTGTGTCTGTTTGTATGCAAGTACCATGCAGTTATGATTATTACAGCTTTCTAATATAGTTTAAAGTGAGGTAGTGTTATGCCTCCAGCTTTATTTTCTTTGCTCAGGATTGCTTTGGCTATGCATGGTCTTCTGTTATTCCATATAAATGTCTGGATAGGTTTTTTTTCCATTTCTGAGAAAATGTCATTGGAATTTTGATGGGGATTGCATTGAAACTTTGGGTAATATGGACATTTTCACAGTGTTAATTCTTCCAATCCAAGAGCATGGGCTATCTTTCCATTTTCTTGTGTCTTCTTTAATTTCTCTCAACAGTGATTTTTATTTCTCTTCATAGAGATTTTTGACATTCTTGGTTAACTTTATTTCTAAGTATTTTATTTTCTTGGTGGCTATTGTAAATGGGCTAGCTTTCTTGATTTCTTTTTCTGCATGTTCACTGTTGGAGTATAGAAATGCTACTGATTTTTGTGTGTTGATTTTGTATCCTGCAACTTTCCTGAAATCATTTATCAGCTCTAAGAATTTTTTTGTAGAGGCTTTAGGCTATTCAATATATATGATCATATCCTCCAAAAACAGGGACAGTTTACGTCATGTTTTGCCATCTGGATGCCCTTTATTTCCTTCTCTTCCCTGATTGCTCTGGCTAGTATTTCCAACACTATGTTGAATAGGAGTGCTGAGAGTGGGCATCTTTGTCTAGTTCCTATTCAGGATGATATTGGCAGTGGGCTTATCATATATGGCTTTTATTGTGTTGAGATACTTTGCATCTATACCTAACTTGTAGAGAGTTTTTATCATGAATGAATGTTGAATTTTGTCAAATGCTGTTTCAGCATCTGTAAAGATGATCATATGGTCTTTGTCTTTGCGTTTATTGATGTGGTGTACCACATTTATTGATTTGCATATGTTAAACCAACCTTGCATCCCTGGGATGAATCCCACTTGACCATACTGTATTATTTTGTGTATGTATTGCTGCATTCTGTTGGCTAGTATTTTGTTGTGGATTTTTGTATCTATATTCATCAAGGATATTGGCCTGTAGTTTTCTATTTTTGATGTATCTTTGTCTGGTTTTGGTATCAGGGTAACATTTGCTTCATAGAATGAGTTTGGGATAATGGCCTCTGTTTTCAATTTTTTGGAACAGTTTGTAGAGAATTGATATCAGTTCTTCCCTGAAAGTTTGGCAGAACTCTGCAGTGAACCCATCTAGTCCTGGGCTTTTCTTGGTTGGGAGCCTTCTGAGAATAGCTTCAATCTCTTCTATTGTTATTGATCTGTTGAGATTTTCTCTATCTTCTTACCTCAGTTATGGTAGTTTGTTTTGTCCAGAAATTTATCCAGATTTTCAAATTTGTTGGCATATAGTTGTTTATAGTAGTCTCTAATGATTTCTTGTATTTCTAAGGTGTCAGTTGTAATATCATGTTTTTCATTTCTAATTTTTGTTATTTGGGTCTTCTCTCTTCTGTTCTTAGTTAGCCTTCCTAAAGGTTTCTTGATTTTATTTATCATTCAAAAAACCAACTCTTTGTTTCAGTGATCTATTGTATCATTTTTGGAGTTTCTACTTCATTTAGTTCTGCTCTGACCTTAATTATTTCTTTCCATCTACTAATTTTGGGTTTGGATTGTTCTTGTTTTCTAAATCTTTAAGATGAAGTGTTAGGATGTTTATTTGCCACTTTTACATTCTTCTGAAGTAAGCATTAATGTGATAAATTTACTCCTTATTACTACTTTTTTTTTTTTTTTTTTTTTTTTTTTTTTTTTTTTTTTTTTT
>NW_007727965.1:190746-295871 GCF_000696425.1 Galeopterus variegatus
GACCCCTCGGGCGGGAGCGCTGCCGCGCTTCCCAAGCAGCGCACTATCCAGTGCACCACCGGGCCGGCCCTCCTTATTACTACTTTTGCAGTATCCCACAGGTGTTGTTATGATGTGTCATTATTTTCATTAGTTTCAAGAAATTTTTTGGTTTCCTGTTTAATTTCTTCTTGGACCCATATGTCATTAAGTAGAATGTTGTTTAATTTTGATGTGTTTGCATAGTTTCCAGAGTTTCATTTGTTAGTAATTTCTAATTTTAACCCATTGTGATTGAAAAAATACATGGAATTCCAGTTTTTTTGAATTTGTTGAAACTTGCTTTGTGACCTCACATGTGGTCTATCCTGGAGAAGGTTCCATGTGCTGATGAGAAGAAATGCATATTCTGAGGTTGTTGGATGGAATGTTCTGTAGATATATGCCTAGTCCAATTGTTCTAAAGTGTTGTTGAGATCTTGTGTTTTTCTATTTAGTTTTCCCTAGATCATCTTTCCAATGTTGAGAGTGGGGTGTTCAGGTCCCCTGCTACTATGGTGTTAGTGTCTGTCTCATTCTTCAGATTTAATAGTGTTTGCTTTATAAATCTGGCTGATCTGACATTGGGTGCATATATATTTATGATTGCTAAGTCTTCTTGATGGCTAGATCCCTTAATAATTATATAGTGGCCTTACCTCTTTTTATGGTTTTTGCTTTAAAGTCTATTTTATCTGATGTAAGAATAGCTATTCCAGCTTGTTTTTCATTTCTATTTGCATGGTATATCTTTTTCCATCCTTTCACTCTTAGTTTATGTGTGTTTTACAGGTCAGGTGAGACTCTTGAAGGCAGCATGTTGTTGGGTCCATCTTTTTAATCCAGTCATTCAGTTTGTTCTCTTTTGAGTGGGGAATTTAATCCCTTTACATTTAGAGTTATTATTGAAAGGTGTTGATTTACTCCTAGCATTTTATTGATTTTTGTTTAGATGTCTTAAGTACCTTTTGTTCCTTTCTTTCTAATTTTCTGTTTGTCTTCTGTATTTGTTGGTTTCTTGGGGTGGTAGATAAACTATGCTTTTTGTTTATTGTTAGCATTTTTGTTTGGCTGGTACGTTTTGTTCTTTCTTGAGTATTCATGGCAGTGATGGTTGTTTTTGAGGTATCAAACCCAGTACTTCCTTGAGAATTTCTTGTAAGGCTGGTCATGTGGTAGTGCCCTCCCGCAGTTTTTGTCTGTCTGAGAAATATACTATTTGTCCTTCATTTTGGAAGTATAGCCTTGCTGGGTAAAGTATTCATGACTGGTATTTTTTGTCCTTTAGAATGTTGAAAATATCATCCCATTCTTTTCTCACTTTTAAGGTTTCTGATTAAAAGTCTGATGTTAGTTTGTTTGGGGCTCCTATAGGTGACTTGCTGCTTTTCTCTTGCAGCTTTTAAGATTCTCTCTTTGTCTTTGAGTTTGGCCCATTTGACTATCACATGTCTTGGAGAAGACCTTTTTGGGTTGAATGGTTTTGGGGATCTTTGGGCCTCTTAAATCTGGAGATCTTTGACTTTCCCCATACCTGGGAAATTTTCTGCTATTATTTCTTTGAATATGTTTTCAATGCCATTTCCTTTTTCCTCCCCTTCTGCAATACCCATGATTCAGATATTTGAGCACTTAAGGTTGTCTGTTATCTCTGTTAGATTTTCTTCAATTTTTTCAATTCTTTTTTTCTGGTTTGCCTGTGTTAATTCAAACAACCTGTCTTCAAGGTCAGAAATTCTCTCTTCTGCTTCTTCTAGCCTGCTGGTTAGATTCTCTGTTGTGGTTTTTATTTCATTGAATGAATCCTTCAGCTCCACAAGCTCTGCTACATTCTTTTTCAGGGCATTGATTTCTTTGTACATTTCTTCTTTCAGATCCTGTATATTTTTTCTCATTTCATTCTGTTGTCTAACTAAGTTTTCTTGTATCTCATTTAGTTTCCTTAGAGTTGTTGCTCTAAATTCCTTCTCAGTCACTTCAAAGTCTTCCTATTCTATAGGATCTAGAGTTTGAGAGTTATTATTTTTCTTTGGTGGTGATGTTCTTTCTTGATTTTTCGTATTTCTGGTATCTCTCGTTTGGTGTTTTGTAATTGTGGCAGGGGGTATCACAGTCCAATCATTTCACCCTGATGTCTGGCTTGGATCCTGAAGGCACTGCCAATTCTAGGCAGCAGGAACTAGCCTGGGCTGGGGGTCTCATGATGCCTGCCTTTGCTGGTACAGCTGTCTCAGAATGTGTGGGTACAGAGGCTTTTAAGTCTCTCTAAGCAGCGGGGACTGGCCTGGGCTGGAGGTCCCACGGTGACTGCCTTTTCCGGTGTGGCTGACTCAGGGCATGTGTGCCCCGCACCTCTCAGGCCTCTCTGGGTGGCAGATACTGGCCTGGACTGGGGTCCCACGGCACATGGCTCCTGCCTGTTCTGGTACAGATCTTGGGTCTCCTGTTCTTGCTTTTTAATAGTTGCGAATTGGTTGCTTTGTGGAAGAGAGTGACACTAGGAGCCATCTACTCTGCCATCTTGACTGGAACCCCTACACCTATTTTTTACTTTTAAAATTTTAAATATATGTCTTCTCTCTCCCTCTCCCTCCCTCCCCTCCTCATAGATGGATAGATATAGACACATATACATATATATTATTTATTGCAGTAAAGCCTTTTCAATCTTATTTGAAATCAGATAGTACATGTAGAAAATAAAGGGAAAATGGTATATCCATCACTCCTAAACCACCAGGGACTCGGTGCTCAGTCTCCAGCTGTAGACATTTTAAACCCAGGTCATGGATCAAGGGGATGTCTGCCTGAGCTGTTGACTCACAGTGCCATAGAGATCAGGGCAATGTTCCTTTCTCAGATAACTAATTCCTTTGCACAATTTATTCTAGGAATTTTCATCAGGTGAAGTACTCCATTCCTCACATCATCCCCTAAACTTTAGATGCCCTCTAGTCATCTAAATTTGCTTCTGTAAACTACTCTGGAATTTCTCTGTTAACCTAAGCTCCCATATTCTCCTCTCTTAGCCATTTCACAGCCTCTGAAGGTTCCTACCTTCTCCATCTGTTAACTAAACTTTCTCTATAATCTTAATGATATGGTTTGAATATGTCCCCCAAAAGTTCATATGTTGACTTAATCCCCACCATAACAGTGTTAAGAGGGTAGTTAATGTGATTATGGTATTTAAAGGTGGGGCCTTTAAGAGGTGATTGGATCATGAAGACTACACCCTCATGAATGTATTAAGTTTATTCACAGAATAATGAGTTATTAGTTGAATGGGTTATCATGGATATGGATTGGTGGCTTTAAGGGGAGCACAAAAAAACACTCTTGCCATGCTCCCCATGTGATTACCTGTGTCACCACAGGATCCTGTTGAGAGTTTCCACCAAGAAGAAGGTCCTCACCAGGTATATTCCCTGGGCCTTGGACTTCCCAGGCTCCAAACTCTTAGGAAATAATTTTTAAAAAAATACATTACCAAGTTTCAAGTATTCTGCTATAAATGACAAAAAACAGACTAAGACACTTAGCATTGTCTGAGGACACTGCCTTCAATGCAGCCCAATCTAGCAAAAGCTGCTCATTCTATCATGCAGTTCATTTTCAAATGCTGCTTCCCGCTCACTATTCTCCTATTCTTTGCAAAACCTTGAAACTTTGAGGATTATGCCAACAAGAGCATCCTTAACCACTAGAAATCACATGTACTGACCTTACCACAGTAATTTCCTTCTTATATTCGGATATTTTGGCATATGGTTTATTATCTTTTGGTCATGTTTTGCCATCATCCTGGTTAACTTCCATCCAATATTCAGTATTTTAATATCTGATACAGTGATACAGAATATTAATTGCATTAAACCTCCTACCCCCATCTACAGCCCTGGACTTTGCCGATCCACCATTAAATTAATGAAGTGATTTCTTTTCACCACAGCCTCCAGATTTCCAGTTCTCTCTCCTCACAACACAGCTCTTCTTCAATATTAGATATAGTTTTGGTTCTTTGACCCTTCTTTCCCACCTCATAAGTGCATCCTGAATTATTCTTCTTTCACAAACAACTTAGATTACATGATTTATTCCTCTAGCCATGCCTTCCTGAAGAACTTAAATATTTATTTTTGCTCCCTTTTTATTCAATCCCAACTACCAGGAAAACAAACAAACAAACAAAAAAACCCTGTAGCACTGGACCAATTCAAATGTCAGCCTATAACCAGTGTTCCAAGCACAGTTCAAAAAATCACACAACTTTGCTGAATGGAGCCACTAAGAACTAGCAATGCCAGTCTCCACTATGCCTTCAACCAGATCCCTATATATTTTTTTCTTTCTCTAATTTGTTATTTCCATTCCATGATGGAGGCTTTTAGTTTAGTGGTTAAGAACATGACCCCTGCCTGAAATGTGACTACCTAGGCATAAATACTGGTGATAACTGCTTATTAACTGAGAAACACTGAGTAAGTTATTTATCCAAAGATTCACATGGAAATGAAATAATAATACCTACTCATCAGGTTATTATAGGAATTATTTGACATAATGTATGTACATACTTAGTCCAAGAATGGCACAGGGTATATGTTACACATATTGTAATTGTTTTTTTCTCACCATGTCTACTTAAACTTTTTTGGTTCTTCTGAAACATCCAGTCCTTCTGTTTCACATCTCATACTAAAAATATAAAATAAGGAAAAATAGCAATTTAATAATATTCATTAGTCTAGTCCTATGTATCTTTGTTATTTTGTATATATCCATATCTATATATGTATGTGTGTATATATGTGTGTGCACAGGCATATATTTATATGCGTATACATACATATCTAAATATGTACATATACGTACATATATATGTATATACACATTTTTAAATGACTACTTAAATGCACGTTGCTTAGAACATTTCATTGTATTAATTTGCGTTGTTGTTTAAAATAAATTCTGTGTGATATACCTGGTCTCTTTCTGAAAACAGTGATGATTTAAATGAGACAATAAATAGGTTGACTTTTCCATGTAAATTCAGAGAATTTTAAGTACTCCTGCACTAGGTGCAAAAACAAAAAAGTAAAGAAAATTATCTCCAGAACTTATAAAAATAATTTAACCATATGTTTTGTGACAACTATAATTTTGAAAAGAATAGTTTGATTTTTACAACTTCAAGTTTTAATAGAAAGGGATGAGACCCATTTAAACTGGACCATTCCACAGTTTCTTAGATGAAGACTCATTGATCTATTTTGGCAATGAAATATATAATGAGGTAGGAAAAGACTCACAAAACTCAGAGCTTTGAAGCATATGCAGCTGCATATTAATGATTGCATCTGTTATGTTCTGCCTTGAGTTTCCTATCTGTAGAAAGTTGCATAACCATTGTCAAGAGATTTAAAAGGCTTCCATTAATTTGCCATGGCAGCAATTAGCAAGAATGGTGCAAAGCCTTGCTAGATTTCAAGCTGTCAGTGTCTGCCCATTTCTATTTAGAGTTTTTGTAAACTTGCACTATCATTTGCTTAAACACATTAATATATATATAAGAAAAATGTGTTTTGGGGGAAAAGTTCTCTAGATACCTAATATTTTAAAATAGCATTCTAAGTCCCAGAATTGAACCCACGTGGTATATAAATGACCTTGTATAGACAGGATGGAAATGTCAAATACCAGATTAGAAATATTTAAGAGATAAAAAGTACATTAGAGACAAAATCACTGATGTCATAGAACTAGTTAAGCACTGTGGTAGAAAAAAACTTGAAGTCATCGTGTGAAGGGAAAGGGTAGGATCACTTGTCAGATCAGAGTTAGATCCTTTGTCCTGATTATCGTGTGTCATGATAAGCAGATCCCATTCTTCATGGTCATCAGGTTTTCGTTTGACAGATTATGAGGTTGAATTAGAAAATATGTTTACATAAATCATCCTTCTTTTTTCTCAATAATAATATGAGATAGGTAATCTATCCAAAAAAATGAACTTAGTATTTCCTAGCTTCTTATAGCCCATGAATGATCTCTAAGGACTCTTTCAATATTGTAAAATTGGTAACAGTGTCAAAACAATTATATGAAAATATCACAAAAATATTTACACATTTTTTTCCTCCACCTGGCAGTCTTTAAGACTGAGAAAAAACATTCAGAGTACAGGGTGTCAGAGGCGGTTGGCAGCTAAAGGAGCAGCAGAAATAGCTGCAAATATAAAAAACCCTAACTTAAAATGTGTAAAACAAACAGAGGCTTATCTTTGTCATGTAACACAAGTCCTGGTGGTAGGTTGTTCCTGGAATGGGTTCAGTCGCTGAAGAATATCAGGGTCTAAGTCAGAGTCTAGGTCTTTTTGATTTTTCCAAGGAGGCACAAACCAATAAAAAAATCGAAAGAAAGGACGCTCAGATCAGGAAAGCAGAGGTTTTTTCAGTAACCTCCAGAACTGTGTCACTTGGTCATTTGTAGGTAGAAGGAATATATTATTTTTTGTTTAAAATCATCTATAACAGAATTTGGAAAATGAGGAGTAGAAACTAGTTAAATAAACTGTTTGCAACGACTACAATGGAGGATCAATATACGAAGGTATTTCAAAAATTTACGGAAAAATAAAATAAAAGATGATACAAATCTCACCATGAACTTTTTGAAGCGCCCTCGTATGCTTGGGTACAGGAGCAACTTAATTAATTCGATGTGTAATGATATGTTTCAGTTATAAAAGTATAGTTCGGTCTGTTGGAGATATACACTACCTCTAAGGTTTATGTGTCCCATATTAGTGTATGCATCTTTATAATAAACCCACATTATTTGGGGTAAGTCAATAAAGGACTCTTATTAGAGACCCTAAAATCTTATTTATCAATGAGGAGTCTGAATCTCCAACTTTAACTATTTTGTTCAAGATGCAAACACAAATGGAATCAAATTTAAATCCAGTCAATTCCAATGACCCCAGTAATAACTTTGTTTTTCTTCCCAATTCTCCAGGTTACATTTATTGTCTGTCACCTCACAATGGAACGTAAACTCTACGAGGACAGAGATTTCATCTGTCTTGTTTTGCCCTGAATTTACAGTGCCTGGAACAATGTCTGGCAAGTATTTGGTGCTCAATAAGTAAATCTCCAAAAGAATGAATAGTAAGTATCAGTAAATGTTAGCTTATATCCTCATCACTATCACCTAATTGGAGTAAATAAGAAAACTAGCAGTTCCTCTGCCTTCTAGAATTGTATCTCTCCTTTCATATCTGGAAATCGTATCTTCTGTCATTTCAGCTCTCTACAATACTGCCCTGCCTGCTCACAATTGTGGAGCACGTTTCTCTGGGCACTAAAGTTCTTTCAGAAAGTATATGAACTTTTCTCCATAGGAGGAGACAAACCATCATCAGGGTTTCTCTGAGACAATCGTGTCTGAAGCGAGTCTGCACACTGGAAACATTCACAGAAAAAAGTGACAAATATGAGCAAAGACAAAAGACTGAAAAACCACAGTTCTAGAACACTTCTGGGTCCTTCCTCTTGCTGGAAGGACAAACAGCTTCCTCAGCTCTACAGGCTTCCAGGGCTTCTCTGCAGTACAAAGATTAATGCTTATAACAGTAGGCCTGATTTAGTATTAATTTTATAATTTTGTGCAATAAGTCTTTTAGAGAGGCGTTGGGAAGCTGTTACTCAATTTTTTTGAGAAGGTTCACATCAAGCATAATTAAGTAAAATATTTTTTGAAATAATGCCTCAGTTATTGGCAATATCCACCCGTAGGTATCAAATCATTGCTGTTTTCTACTTTTGATCAATTCATGGAGTATATAAAAAACTTCATTTCATAATGCTGCAGAATGCAATGTAATATTACCAGATATTAAGCTAATTGTTACAATATAAATTTTGTTGACACGTTAACAGAAAATTCATTATGGCATAAAAGTATTTGTTCAGGTGGTCTCACATATGGGTAATCTTAATTGTAGAGCTCTTGGACATTGAGATATGTCTTCATGGAAATAGCAATAAAGAGTTGGTTTCATCAACTAAGATTGCATATAGCATCTGTTATTCAGTAGTCAAAGGAGCACTTCCAGCATGTACAGATGGAAAACACAGCCCTTTAAAAAGTTGCATCATTTTAATGAAATGTATTTAATATAGTAGAGCACTTTTCAAAAATTATGAAGATTCCTACTAGAAGAAAATTTCATCAACTATTCTCAATGTTCCATTCAGTTACTCCAGATTTAAAAAGAAATATATGAATATTATCAACTTCGGAAAATTATAGTTCACCCCTAAAATTAGTAGTGAAGCTGTACATTTTCATAGTATCATGTTCCCCTAACCATTCCCATTGCCTTCTCTGCTTATAAGTAGTCATAGCTAGAAGAAAACATGCACCTACACAACAAAACATATTTGAGTTTTATGTAGACAGATGACTAAATACATTGGATTGCCACTGCTTATTCATGAGATACCGCTGTAGACAGGAGCTCACTTCTCTACATTAACACTTTTATTCTTCACAGACATAAGCATTTCTTCCAGTTTTTCTACATATTGATGCGATTCTAAATAGTTAATAACTAGCCAGAAAGCATACTAATGCCTATTCTGATTTCTTCCATTTATTTTAGGTTCACAGGTTAAATTTCTATTTATTTCCTACTAAATTGCTATTTTGCTATTTATACCACCTTGATAAAGACTACTTTATGAGTAGACATTTCTCTGTGCAGTTTTTTCTTCGTACCAAAGACACATGCATAGAGTAAAAGAGAAAATTAAATTTATGTTGCTGAAGAAAAAGTTTATGTACTGCAATACCACTAATGTTTAAGAGCACTGTTTTAAAATGTCTACTTGTCTACCCATTAGTACTTATCCACTATGCATTACTAGTTATCAAAATTGCAAAAAGACACATGACATCAAAAATTTCACAGAACTGCTATTTTAAAATAAAACTAAAATAGTAGCCGCAGATCATTATAAGGAGTTCCAATTATAACGGGAGGTAAAAAAAAATACTTATTTTTTCTAATAACACAGAAAGTAAAAAAAATCTAGAAATATTAACTGTGCTTCACCAATTATAGGTTAGAAAATATTAAATGATTTGTCATGTCCTGAGTCATGCTATGATATCAGGTATATTTGTGCTCCGTATATGAATAGACCAATGATACATATATAGGTAGATAATAGATACAGAGTTAATAGATAGATAGAATACATTTTTAAAAAGAAAAAGTCACATTCAATAATTAACTTCAGACATGTTACAGCTCTGAAACAGGATGGCAAAGAAAATGCCTTACATGTACTTATTTGGGAATTGATTATTCATTTGTTAGACTTCTGTATTAGCCAGGGTTCTCCAGAGAGACAGAACCAATAGGAGATAGACAGATGATGGAAGGATAGATAGATAGATGAGAGTGGATACGTCAGAAGAATTGGCTTATGTAGTTATGGAAGCTGAAAAGTCCCTTAATAAGTTGTGTATGAGGTGGAGAACCAGAGAAGCCAGTAGTGTGGCTGAAAGTCTGAGAACATGGAGATCCTGATGTCCAAGGACAGAAGAAGGGGTCTCCAACCTCCAGAAGAGAAAGAGAATTCTCTTTTCCTCTGTCTTTATTCTATCCACACCTTCAGCCAATTGGAAGGTTCCTACCCACACTGAATGAAGGGCAGATCTTCCTTACTCATTCCGCTGATTCAAATGCCAATCTCTTCCAGAAGTACCCCCACAAGCACACCCAGGAATACTGCTTTACCAGCTTTCTAGATAATCCTTAATTCAATCAAGTTGACACCTAAAATTAACCATCATATTTGCCTTTGTATTTCTTTTATATTTTTATTGAATGCAGCATGTATTTTATGTGTTCCTTTTGTCTACAGGCTGATTAAAAAAAAATTCAATATGTAACTATAAACATATACTCTCCAATTTAATTACTTAATCTTTGGTTCACATTGTTATGTTCTGGTTTTTATGCCACTCAATTAAATACTTGTTGAATAAACTAAATATAAAAACTGTGGTATAGGATGATCAATAGTTTATTGTATTTAAAATATTTCCCTTCTCTTTTAAATCATATACAATAAAATGAAATGATTTATTTATTAATTAACTCAACAAATATTTTTGTGCAATCTTCATGTGATAATTCATTTGCCAGACTTTGATAATACAACAAGGAATAAACATCACCCCTTCCCTAAAAGAGTTCACAATATAGTGGGGGAGAAAGACCCAATAATATAATTTATGTGTGGTATGATAAATACAAGTATGCAGAAATGTTACAGTATATTCATTTTCTTATTTTTTAGCCACTGAAATATACCTTGTCACCTAAATAAAGGACCAAAGAAACTTTCCAATTCATTCAATATATTAAGTCATTGAGCCAAGCACATATAAGAATATAAAAATGAATGCTGTCATACCGCTGACTTCATCAAGCTTACAACCTAGTATGAAAATAATTCGACCTCCATTGTAGAGGAGATTCTGTTTAATAGTATGTTTATTTGTTTGATTAATATCATAGTTTCATAACAATTCCTTTGCTGAAAATAAAAATCAGTTTAGGTAATATGAGGAGTCCTCAAAAAGTTCATGGAAGGATTCGTAATATCTTTTAATGCCATTTTCAACAAACTTTTTGAAGTACCATCATACCTATTTTTCATATATTTGTATAATAATACCACGTAAAAGTTGTGCTTATTCTTGATAAATTATCAATAGGCCAAAATTGTTTAGTTTTAGAAAGAATGCCCCTCATGACAGAACCCCTCTTCCACTCATCTCCTTTGCTCCAGTACAAAGTCTACTTTGCAAGAGCCCTTTATCTCTGATGATGGATAACCAGCACTACTGAAAATGTATTTGATTTTACTAAATTTAAATGTATAGATTTATAAGATAGAAATCATACTGCCAACATCATAGATATGTGGCCAAAATTCAATTAATATTATACAAAAAAATATCTAATACAATGCCTTACACATGAGGGATTACTTTGATCATTTATTTAGATCCCAGATTTTATTTTATTTTGTTTCTTGAAACATAATTGATTGTGCATATCTTTGGGATACAGACAGCACTGAATACCAATATCTCTGTGCAATATATGATTCTCAAACCAGAATAATTAGAATATTTAAAATTTTAAAATGTAATAATTTTTTGTCACCCTTTACCAATTTCTTGTTAACCACCCCTCCCCTTTCCCAACTCTGGTGACCTCAGTTCTGTTCTTTCCTTTTGAAAGTTAAATGTATTATTGTGATTACTATATCTTTCTTTTTTATTTGTTTACTTTTTTAGTTCCCGCTTATGAGTGAGGATATGTGGTATTTTACGCTCTGTGCCTGGCTTATTTCACTTAACATAATTTTCTCTGAGTTCATCCATGTTGCTGTGAATGGCAGAATTTCATCTATTTTTACAGTAGAGTAGGGTTCCATTGTGTATATACACCACATTTTCCTTATCCAATTGTACACTGATGGACATTTACATTGGTTCCATATCTTGACTATTGTAAATAAAGCTGTGATAAACATGAAAATGCAGGTATACCTTAGACATGATGATTTCCATTCCTTTGGGTATATACCCGGAAGTGAGATTGTTGGATTATATGCCAGTTCTATCTGTAATTGTTTGAGGAACCTCCCATACGGTTTTCCCTAATGGCTTCACTAATTTACAGTCTCACCAACAGTGTAGTAGGGTTCCCTTTTCTCTGCATTCACACCAGCATTTGTTATTCTCTCTTTTTGATGATAGCCAGTCTAACTGAGGTGAGATGACATCTCAATGTGGTTTTGATTTGCATTTCCCTGATGTTTAGTGAAGTTTAGCATTTTTGGTGTGTCTGTTGGACATTTGTATGTCTTCCTTTCACAAATGCCTATTTGGCTCCTTTGTCCATTTTTTAATTGGGTTACTTGTTTTTCTACTGTTAATTTGTCTGAGTTCCTTGTATATTCTGGACATTAATCCCTTGTCAGATGCATAGCTTACAAATATTTTCTCCCCTTCTATAGGTTGTCTTTTAATTAGGTTGCTCTATTAATTTTTTCTTATGCTGTGCAGAAGTTTTTTTTGTCTGATGTAATTCCATTTGTTTATTTTTTCTTTTGTTGCCTATACTTTTGGGGTCTTATTCATAAAGTCTTCGCCCAGTCCTACTTCATGAAGCGTTTCCACTATGTTTTCTTTTAAGAGTTTATATTTAAGTCTTTAATCCACTTAGAGTTGATTTTGATATATGGTGGAAGGTACAGGTCTAGTTTCATTCTTATACCTTAGGATGTCCAGTTTTCCCACCACCATTTATTGAAGAGGCAGACTTTTCCCCAATGTATGTCTTTGGTGCCTTTTTTGATGATCAGTTGGCTGTAAGTATGTGGATTTATTTCTGGGTTCTCTATTTTGTTCCACTGGTCTGTGTCTGTTTTTATGCCAGTAGCATGCTATTTTGGTTACTATAGCTCTGTAATATAATTTGAAGTCAGATAGTGTAATGCCTCCAGCTATTTTGTGTTTGGGATTGCTTTGGCTATGTGGGGTCTTTTATTATTCCATATGAATGTTAGAATTATTTTTCCTCTTTCTGTGAAAAATGTCATTGGTTTTTTTATGGTAATTGCATTGAATCTGTAGATCACTTTGAGTAATGTGGACATTTTCACATTGCTAATTATTCCAATCCAAGAGCATGGAATGTCTTTCCATCTCTTTGTGTCCTCTTTAATTTCTTTCAGCAGTGATGTATTTCTCACTGTAGAGATCTTTCACCTCCTTCGTTAAATTAATTCCTAAGTATTTTATTTTTTTTTATTGACTATTGTAAATGAGCTAGCTTTCTCGATTTCTTTTTCTGCTAGTGCGTTGTTGGAGTAAAAAAATGCTACTAATTTTTGCATGTTGATTTTGTATCCTGCAACTTTACTGAAATCATTTATCTTTAGCCGATCACTTTCTGAAATGTAAGAAATGGTGCATAACTTTGATGCCTTGGTAACTAGAAAATAATTACCAAGTGGACCTATCAGTGTATAATCAAACCATCTCCTTATAGAATATTATGTCTGATCTTTATCTTTCAGTCTTCAAGACAAAAGGTAGATTATTAGATGATAAAATGTAGGTAAAGCTCTGCAACTGACTTGTCTTATGGTAAAAGACCAGTAATATGATTTGTCATAAATAAGATATAAGAGGTGAAGCTTCAAATAGGCTTATGGTTTACATTTCATTGTTTAGTTTTAAATGAAAAAATGCAACCAATCACTGTGTATATTTCCACAAAGCCTGCAAGATTTGAAAAAAAATGAGGTGTCAGTATGGTTTATGCCCTTATAGACTACTTTTCCTAAAAATCTCAATTAGTTTCCTCTAGAGCTAGCAGCTTTGAAAGAAAATATTGTAGTTTTCCCTTGCTGCCTCTATTAGAAATATTTCTAAAGTTACTAACACTTTTTCTTTGTAGCACCATATACAGAAGGACCAAAATCTTGAGATGTGTCAAATTACTTTTGGAAATAATGACTTGTTGCTATGGTAACCTAGAACCTAACGAATCTATCACACAGTCTCAATCCAGGTATGAAATGAACTGCACCAGAAATTTTAAAATAGTGATTCAGTTGCATGAATCAGAAAAGAGTTCCATAATCCTTTTTCCTCCAAATATTAGGTGACAGAGTATATTACCGAGAGAGCAAATAAACCTTTATAACCCATATATGATTATGTTTTCCCCCAAACTGTGGAAAACTACAATGTATAGAACAGATTTAAAAATAGGACATCTGTAATATTTTCTAAGTAATCTTTAAGCACATCTTTTTAATTTTATTTTTCCTGTTCCCTGACATTGTTAATTTATTGTTTTTACACATGTAAAGCGCACCTATTTTAGAATGATGGTGCCACTTTGCATTTTTCTTAGACCAAGTTATGAACATTAATTAAGAGAGTAGAGTGGGCAGGGTAGTGTTTACTGCATTTAGAGATCGGCACTGATGTCTGTTCCACTAACTGGGAAAAATGATTGACTACAGTCATGCGTATTGTGTGATACGATAAATGCTTCTGACAAACCAAGGTATTGGCAGTCTGTGCTCAAGAGAGCTGCACAGGATGGAACAATGACAGGTGACAACTGAAGGAACCTGACAGATAAGCTCTCGCAGCTGCCACCTACACCGGACCTGACTTCAATAAGATAATTCCTCTACTCTTAAACCTCTTGACTCGCATTGACATAATTTAAAATGCATCACGCCGTGTCAGGAAATTATTTAATAATCCAAAATTATTTCTTATATGGAAGTCTAAACAAGTTTAAGTGTCTTTAATGACAAAGTGTGAAGCTGAGAAGAAAATGAAATAATTGTGAAATGTTTGAAGAATAAATAACAACCCTTCTGCCTCAGTAATCCTGACAAATGTCTGTCTTGTGCAACCACCAGTAAAATAACTCTGACCACATAGCTCCCAGGAGACAGTTGTCAGGATATACCAGCCCCGACCCACTTGAGCATAATTAGTCTGGGGAGCTGAACCAGAGTACGGTGGGTCAGAATGAGCCATGCAGGGAAGCCAGACTCTGACATCCACTTGTCTTAGTAGTGAGAGCTGGAGCATCCTGGTGTATGTTAGAACTAGAGAAGCAAGAAAAAAATTAACTTTCTTTGCTCAGATATACCATCCTATGTTGGAATACATAAGCATTAAGAAAGTTCAAATTAAAGTAGCCCCAAACTAAACCCACTAAATCCAGTGACCACACTTATGTGAACTTTAGTGAGAAATCCTGCCATAATCTTTGGAACAATGATGTTGGAACTCAGTAGTTGTAATTGCTTCTATCTCTCTTTATTTACTCCAATCTTGTGTTAGAAGGAAACACAAATCAGCTAAAATGCTGGAGATACAAAGACAAGTATAAAAGACTATTTGATCTGAAGAAGTTATTTTTGCAGAATAGCGGCCTATGTAAAAACATTTTTGAAGCATTGTGGGATCATTGTGAGACAGGTATGAGTCTGGTGCTCTGACAGCTCCTGAGGAACGCTTAGTTTATCCGTGGAGCTTTATAATGTATTTTTGGAGGAAAATGTGTTGGAAGAAATTTGTAGGATGATTTGCAGTCAGCTAAGGGCTTATAAGAAAGAAAACTTCTTATTTCAACAGGGGGAAGTGTGTTTTCAGTAAGGAAAGCAGCACTTGCAAAACCTCAGAGGTGTCAGAGAAGGTGGCATGAATAGACTTGTGTTTCAGAAAAAAAAAATATGCTTGATATCATTAAGGCTAGAGGATGGAAGATAAAATGTACACAAGTAAGAGATGAAAAAGCCCTTACCTAGAGCAATAGTTATATGAGTTGTGGGAGCAAAATAAAATTATTTAGGGATACTTGATAAATGATTACATGTGGAGATACAACAGATAGTCTAGGGATATTTCAGGATTGATCTCTGGGAAGATCGTTACCTGAGATAAGGAAGATTACAAGGAGAGATGGACGACACAATGAATTCTGTTTTTATGAGAGTGGACATGTAGTGTCTTTGGGATATGAAAAAAGAGATGAAGAGCAAACAATCTGAATTTCAGAGGAAAAGACAAAGAAGATAAAGCTTTGAGAGACACAAGGATCTGAGGTAATCAAACCCATGTATAGAAAGGCATAGTGCCTCACAACTGACATATGAATTCTAAGTTCCAGTTTCAGCTTGAAGATAATAGATAATATATGATAACGATGGCAGAAGGGCTGGAAGGGAGGAACTGGCAATATACCATTATGGAATCATTTCACTACATATAAAGTGTGATACAATTATATGAAGGGGGAATCAAATTATTTTAACATATATATTGTAGCCCTCCACCCAGAATCAGGCAAGACAGCAATGCCTGGGGTCCTACTCAGGAGCCAAGGGAAGCACCCGCCTCTGCTCAGAAGCAGGCAAAACAACAATATCCGGGGTCCTAGGCAGAAATCAAGGACAGCCACTCTGTCCAGGTCCAATTGGTCTGAACTGTAGTTCAAATCCTGTGTTTCTTTGTTGATATGTCACCTAAAAGATCTTTCCAATGCTGAGAGAGGAGCTTTAGGTCCTAATATTTTCTTGAGGATTTTTGCATCTATGTTCTTCAGGGATATTGGCCCATAGTTTTCTTTTTTGTTGTTGTATCTTTGTCTGGTTTTGGTATCAGGGTGATGCTGGCCTCATAGAATGAGTTTGGAAAAATGGTCTCTGTTTCAATTTTTTGGAATAGTTTGAACAGAATTGACATAAATTCCTCTTTAAAGGTTTCACAGAATTCAGCAGTAAAGCCATCTGGTCATGGGCTATTCTTTGTGGGGAGTCTGTTGATTACTGCTTTAATCTTGTCACTTGTTATTGGCCCGTTCAGGTTTTCTATTTCTTCTTGGTTCAGTCTTGGTAGTTTATATGTGTCCAGAAATTTATCCATTTCCTCCAGGTATTCATATTCATTGGCATATAGAGGCCAATATCTCTGATGAACATAGATGCAAAATTCCTCAACACAGAAATAGCAGTCAGAATACATCAAAAACCCACAATCAAGTGGGATTCATAACAGAGATGCGAGCATGGTTCAAAATACACAAGTCAATAAATGTGATACACTACATCAACAAAATCAAGAACAAAAACTATATGATTATCTCAATAGATGCAAAAAATGCACTCAAAGAAATTCAACATTGCTTTATGACAAAGGCTCTCAGCAAAGTAGGTATAAAAAGAAAGTATCTCAACACAATAAAAGCCATATATGACAAACTAATGGCCAATATCAACCTGAATGTTAAGAACACAAACAAGACAACGATGCTCACTCTCACCACTCCTATTTAACAAAGTATTGGAAGTAATAACCAAAGCAATCACGCAAGAGAAAGAAATAAAGGACATCCAGATTGCAAAGGATGAATTCAAACTGTTTCTCTTTGAAAATGACACGATCCTACATAATGAAAATCTTAAAGACTCTACCAAAACACTCTTAGGGCTGACTAACAATTTCAGTAATGTTGCAGTACACAAAATTGACACCCCAAAATCAGTAGCATTTTGTATACTCCAATAACAAACTAGCAGAAAAATAAATCTAGAAAGCAAGCCCATTTACAATAGTCAACAAAAAAGTAAAATACCTAGGGGTAAATTTAACCAAGGAGGTGAGAGATCTCTACAATGAGAACTACAGAACACTACTAAAAGAAATTAAAGAAGATGTAAAAAGGTGGAAAGATATTCCATGTTCTTGTATTGGAAGAATGAACAATGTGAAAATGTCCACATTACCCAAAGCCATCTATAGAATCAATGTATTCCCCATTAAAATACCAATGACATTCATCACAGAAATAGAATAAAACAATTTTAAAATTCATTTGGAACAGCAAAAGACCACAAATGACCAAAGCAATCCTGAGCAAAATAAATAAATAAATAAATAAATAAATAAATAAAGCCAGAGGCATAACACTGCCCAACTTCAAATTATACTACAATGCTATAGTAAACAAAACATCATGGTACTGGCATAAAAACAGACACTCGCACCAATGTAAGAGAAAAGAAAACGCAGAAATCAACCCACATACTTATAGCCAACTGATCTCTGACAAAGGCACCAAGAACATACATTGGGAAAAAGACTGCCTTTTCAATAAACAGTACTGAGAAAATTGGACTTGCACATGCAAAAGAATGAAACTATACCTGTACCTCTCACCATATACCAAAATCAACTCAAAATTAATTAAAGACTTAAGTATAAATCCTGCAACCATAAAATTACTAAAAGAAAGCATAGGGAAAACACTTCAGGAGGTAGGACAGGGCAAAGACTTTATGAATAAGACACCAAAAGTACAGGCAACAAAAGAAAAATAGACAAATGGGATCATATCAAACTAAAAACCTTCTGCAAAGCAAAGGAAACAATCAACATAGTGAAAAAACAACCTATTGAAGAGGAGAAAATGCTTGCAAACTATGCATTTGACAATGGATTAATATCCAGAATATATAAGGAACTCAAACACGTTCACAGTAAAAAAAAATAATAATAATAATCCAATTTTTAAAAATAGGCAAAGGAGCTAAATATTTTTCAAAGGAAGACATGCAAATAGCCAACAGGTACATAAAAAAATGTTCAATGTCACTAATTATCAGGGAAATGCAAATCAAAACCTCATTGACGTATCATTTCACTCCAGTTAGACTGGCATCCACATCTGAGATGTGTTCAAATCGCTTGCATAGTTTTTAACGACTGATCAAATGTGTTAAGTAAATCAATGTAAAGTTAAATAAGCTAGGGTGGGTTTAATTATTGGCCAGAAGCAACTATCTTTACCATGTAATAAGCCTATTATCAAGAATCTATTTTTTAATATATTTTATTGCTTATGAATATTCATGAGATATAAAGCTGATTGTCACCCCTTGTGCCCATGATGTGAAGGCCAGATTCATACCCATTACTACAAATTGTATTTGTACCCCGTGTCCCTCACCCAATTATCTGCTACCTCCCTCTCCCTCCCCATTTCCCCCCCACTCCACTTTGTAGCCCAAGGAATGTTCTCTCCCTCTGTTAGTCCACCACACTACTGTGGTCTTTCTTTCCTTCATTCTTTCTCTCTTCGTTCCGAGATATGAGTAAGTATATGCGGTATTTATACCTCTGTGCTTTGCTTATTTCACTCAACATAAGTTCTCCAGGCTCATCCATGTTGTTGCAAATGGGAGAATTTCATTCTTTTTCAGGGCAGAGTAGAATTCCACGGTGTGTATATACCACAGTTTCCTTATCCAATTATCTAGTGTGTCTAGATAACTTGACATTAACCATATATAAACAAACATTTTAAGGTTTGGTAAGTATGCCAGAGACAAAAAGGGGCTCAATACTCACATACCCACCAAATATGTTGCAAACAAGGACTTTCAAACAAAATAAAGGAACAGAGACCAGATTTGCCCTCCATGTGAAACAAGCAAGAATCAGAAAAAATATATGAAGCAACAGTTCTCTTGATACTGGATATCAGGTAAGCATGATATCAAAACTTAAAACTTCTGTTATTCAAAACACTATTAGGATAGAGACTAGCCACAGACCTGAAAAGAATGTTTGCAACACATAAATGAGATAAAAGACTTTAACCTAGAATATACAAATGTAAAGAACTCACGAAATCAATAATAAGGAAACTACCAATCCAATGTAATGACGGACAAAAGGTCTGCACAGACAGCTCATCAGAAGATATGTAGATGACAAGCAAATAAATGAAGAGATGTTTAAAATCTTTTTTTCACTAGGAAATTCAAGTTAAAATCACAACAAAATATCACTACACATTTGCTAAAATAGCTAAAATTTAAAAGACTGATCATACCAAGTCTTAGGATATGACACAACTACACCCCTCATTCATTGCTGATAATAAAAAGATATTAACACCACTTTGGAAAAAAGTTTTGCAGTTTCTTATAAACTTAAAACATAATTCCTTGAACTTGTTAAGACAAGTGAACAGATATGATGTATGGGGGGAAGGGAGAAAAGGAGGGGGGGGAAGGAATGGGTAAAGGGTCATGAAAATCAACTGCAATGTATATTGAGAAGTTAAAATTAAAAATAAATAAATAAACAAATAAAAGAATACACCATACACCACACGATCTTAACATCGTACTCCTAGGTATTTACACAAGAGAAATGAAAGCACATGTCCACAGAAGACTTTCACGTGAATTTCCATGGGAGCTTTGCTTGGAATAGTTAACATCTGGAAACAGGTGAATGGGTAAGAAAACTGTGGTGTATATATACAGAGGAATACCATTCAGCAATAAACAGCAATGAGTTATTGATTTACCAATCTATGTAAATAAAACTCACATACAATGGTTAGCAAAGTGAAAAAAGCCAGACTGCAAAGTCCACATGCTGTGTGATTCCATTCATCTGACGTTCTGAAAAAGGCAAAATTATAGAGAAGGAAAACAGATGAGTGACTAGCAGGAGTTTGGGGAAAGTGGAACATATGACAAAAGGAGGTGAAGAGGATTTGTTAGGGTGATGAGACAATCTGACTGGTACTGTAGTGGTGGATACAAGACACTATGCTTTAGAGAAAAGCATGGGAACTGGATAGTACAAAGAGTAAACGTTAATGGATGTAAATTATTTTTAAAAACCAGCTATGACATTATGGGATCCCAAGACAGAAGGTCAACTGTGACAAATGAACCTAATTGTAATGCAGATGTGTGCCATAACTGCACTAAAGAACATGGTGGGAAGGGGCTGATCTAAGTAACTTTGTCAGCATCACGCTCAGCCAGTGAGCGAACCGGCCATCCCTATATGGGATCCGAACCCGGGTCCCTGGTGTTATCAGCACCGCACTCTCCTGAGTGAGCCACACGCCGGCCTTGATCTAAGTAACTTTGTCAGCACCACGCTCAGCCAGTGAGCGAACCGGCCATCCCTATATGGGATCCGAACCCGGGTCCCTGGTGTTATCAGCACCGCACTCTCCTGAGTGAGCCACAGGCCGGCCCTGATCTAAGTAACTTTGGAAAAGGGTATTTTGACTGGAAACTGGAAGGGCAAAGATTAAAGGAATTGTATATATACATTGTACTCTACCTGGCTTTTCTCAGAATGATATGGGTTAAAAATTCTGAAATTGCTTTATAAACATACTGGGGTTGAACCAGTAAGTAAATGGGTGCAAAATTTCTCAAAGTCAGATTGTGAAATTACAATACACAAGAGGAGAGGCTGGACTAAACTCCTGCTTCACAGAACTAGAGCTCCGGGGTAGCGAGCCCAGGAGTTGAAGTTCTCATGATCTGCTTCACTTGCCAGGAATAGTCTTTCTGCAACATAGAGCTGTGTGTGTGTGTGTGTGTGCATGCATGTGTGTTTGTGTGTGCAGAAAGGAAAGTGGAGCAGGATCACAGTCTGTTTAAATGCCACTGATTCCCTCTGTTCTTAACTGCAAACCAGTACATTTTCTTAAATAAATACTTCTCAATTTGTTCTTTGCACCTCGGTCAATTTTTGGAGACTTTAAATGATTGTTTATATCACTTTGTGCAGTTTTACACTTTCTTTTGTGGGAAGAGGATTTGCTGAACTTTTCATGGTACAAAATGGCTGGAATTTCTGGGGAGCTAGTATTGTTCTTTATTTGCCCCACAAGGTGGTTCTGTGGGTGTGTTCAGCACTAAAAATCTATTAACTACATAATTTGTTCACTTGTCTTATTATTGTGTGCTTCAATAAAATATTTTATTTAAAAATAGCCAAGTCCCATCAATGCTTGAAACTTACACAATGACAACTGACTTTGAAATATTAGTTATCTGCACCTCTCGGTGATACTTTTGAGGGAAGTAAGGTAGTGGCTGGTGCTCAATTCATTCTATACCCCTTTTTTAAGTGACAGGATTAAGGTGTATTGTATTAATGATTATGTTTTTAGTGTTTTCAAGGAAAAATTTTAAAAGAGAAAGATAACTTTATATTATTGTAAAAATTGCAATGTGAAACTAAGGCCCTCGTATTCCAGAAAATGCCTTTTGATATCTATCATCAAATGAAATTCAGACTAAGGAAGGAATCTCTATAGATTCTCACTTTGGCAATAAACACTGTTGAAAGTAGGGTTTACTCATATGCTGTGGAATGTGTCTGCTGCTAAATTTAAAGGACTTACCTATTTAGGGAGTAAAAAGGGGAAAAAGGTATGTTTTGGTTTTCATGTCCACATAGAGCCCTTGAGGATAGAGAGCACATTGTATTTTTCTCTCTGCAGCAGCTAGCAATGAGTCTATAAATGATTTGGTAGGCAATAAGTACTTGTGGAATAAATACACCAATTTCCATTTATCCTGCTTTCTTACTTATACCCTTAAAAGAAGGTATATGACACTAGTAACATGTTGGAAAACATTCTCCCCAGGGTAGTAACAGTCTCATCAGATGCATAAGAAGGTGCTTTAACTTTATGGGAAAATCATGGTGACTGCAAAATATACCTAACTGAATTGAATCAAATGTGCTTTCTTAACCATTAGTCTCAACATTAACATCTGTATCAGATCACATAGTTTATACCCTTGCATGATTCTCCAGCACTCCCTTAATCACATTCAAAAAAGCAGTTAGTTTTCACCAATTCTTTTATTCATCAGTAAAGCTTCTTCTATTTGAAAGCATTATTGTATCATTTTATATTGACTGTTTCACTAAGCAGCCCAATATAATAATATCCCCAATAGTGATAAAGGAAGGTAAGATGAAGAGAAATCAAAATATGTTTCAGAGAGTCAAGTTAAATAAGCTGCAAGAATAAAACTGAATTTTGGCCTTTTGATTATATTCTGCTGATATAGCACATTGTATCTGGGGTGTGGGGTGAGGATGATGGCTTTATACATGGAGTATTACTTTTTAAATTTTATACCATCCATTAGAATGGGCCTATAAACATATACATAATATATACTGTATATATTAACGTCATGATCATAACATTTGTTCTTCCCATACATACATTCCCTAAAGCTCTCCAAGTAAGAGTCACATTTAAGGGATCTGGTTGAAATGGTGGCAATCACAGCCAGTGAAGATCATTTTACTATTCCTGATAACACATGAGGCATTTGGCACAGTGCCATTTCTCTGAAAAGTAAGGTTCTTGTTTCCTGTTTATTTTAGTTAGTGCATATTCGTTCTGTTTTCTTTGACAGCGAAATACTTAAATTTAGTAATAAAACTTTAAGTCAAGTTTTAATGAAAGAAAAACAATGTGAAGTGAGGTGAAAAATATTTTCATTAATTTTAATGATTTCTCTGAATAAATAAGTACTTGAATTTTATACTTATTTTTATAATTCTCACTTTTAAAGTGCTTTTATTTGACTAAAGAGAAAATTCTTGGGCACCATATGTTTGCTTTTTTTAATATTCATGTTTTGCTATTTATTTCCCCTACCATTATTTTTTCTCTTCACTTATTATTCAACATACTTTCTGCCCCCATATCTTATATTTTTCTAATTATATCTTTCCTATTGGGTCTTCATATTGAGCCAAGCCCAACCCTGCTTAGCTTCTTAAGGTTAGACAAGATTATGATTGGGGGTCATTTAAAAAGGAATCCTGGCAATTTTTTTTTTTTTCATTAAGAAAGTGTGCTCCTTTGCCTAGAAGTACAGCAGGTAGTATACACAGGAGTATTAATTAACTGGTTTCACAGCCCCGGTCAAGACATTTCCAACCTACCTTTCTGAAAATATTAAAAAGGTGTCCATTTCTGAAGACAACGTTTGTTTTTCTTTCTCAGAAAATTGTCACCATTTGCTGGCTTTGTTAGAATAATATATACTGTTGCCATTTGCTAGGCTATATGATAAAAATACAAATCTATAGGATATGAACAGATTTTCCAGGATGCATTTTATGTAGGTCCTTCCGTTCTGTCTTCCAACTTGCTACTTTATAATTCCATTTTTTAAACTGCTTTAATTTAACCATTGATTTTTTTCAATTATTCCAGTCTATTTTTTTCCATATCTATAAAGTAGATTTTGACATCTAGTTTGTGCTTTTGAATTTTGTCTTATTTATTTTCATTGCTTCACATTTTAAGCATACTTATTTTATTGTCTCTTGTATGATTTTTATTTTACAGTTGCTTATATCTCAAGCACAATGTGCTAGGCACTGTCCAAAATGTTTTATGAATATTAACTCATGTTCTCTGATAAATCCTGACATGGCCTTTCAGCCTGCTGGCCTGATTGTACAGTATAATCCTGATTCAGGTATATCCTGTATAAAGCCAACACAGCTGGATGGTTCGTTTCCAGAATGCCATTCACATCTAGTAGTAGGCCATCTCCAGCAGTCCCGATGCTACCTAAGCAGCCAAGCAGTGGCACTCAAGAGACTTTGCTTTACTGAATGCAGGACGGAGATGATTCATGACATTATGGTTTTAAAATCCCATCCCTCTCCCCTCGAAGATCCTCTTGGAGAGTTGCTGGAGTTTCCTGCTTAACAGTAAAATTTTTCAGCAATCTTTTGGTTTCTTACTATATTTTCTCTTTAACAAATATGAGGATACTTCGAAAAGTTTATGGAAAAATAGAATTAAAAGATAATACAAATCTTTTCATGAACTTTTTAAAGTACCCTTTACCACACCAACACTCTATTGTCTCCTGTTCTTGGAGTGATCATTTTCTTGTTTCTCACACATGCTGATTTTATTTTACTTTATTAATATCCTTGTGTAAGAAGCAGTGTTCTGTATAGGGAGTGTTCCTTCAGTGGGACACTTTTTTTTTTTTTTTTTTAATGGGAATCCTAAATCCAGACTGCAGAAATTTCTCTCCATGCTAGTGATAGAATTTGGACAAAAAGCTCGTGTTGAAATCTAATCCCCAACTTGACAATGTTGGGAGTGGTTTGGGTCATGGGGGGCAGACCCCTCATGAACAGATTAATGACCTTCCTGTGGGGCAGGGGGAGTACTGAGAGAGTTTTTGCTCGTGAAAAGGACCCTGGCACCTCCCTTTAGCTCTCTTTTGCTTCCTCTCACCATGTGATCTTCTACACCCTCCGCTGCTTGTCACTTTCCGTCATGAGTAGAAGCAGCCCGAAGCCCGCGGCAGGCACAGCTGTCCCTGAATTGTGAGCCAAATAAACCTCTGTTCTGTATAAATTACCCAGTCTCAAGTGTTCTGTTATAGTAACACTAAAATGGATGAATACAGCTAGTTTTTCATTTGCCTCTGTAGGGAAACTAGGGGATTCACACACTCAGAACCATTTTTCATTTTAATTACTCAGTGTTGGTTGGATTCCTGTAGCCAAGAGTTGGAACCAGCCCAAATGTCCATCATCAGATGAGTGGATAAGGAAAATGTGGTATATCTACACAATGGAATACTACTCTGCTATGAAAAAGAATGAAAGACTACCATTCGCAGCAATATGGATGGACTTAGATAAAAATCATAATAAGTGAAATAAGTCATGCACGGAAAGAGAAATACCACATGTTCTCACTTATTTGTGGGAGCTAAAAATAAATAAACATATACACAAACAAATGGGGGGGGGGAGAAGAAAACAATCACAATTCCTTGAACTCATTAAGACAAGTGAACAGATATGATGTTGATGGGCAGGAGGGGGGAAAGGGAGGGGGAGGGAGGATTCAGTAAAGGGTCACAAAAATCGACTACATTGTATATTGATAAAATAAAATAAATAAAAAAGTAGGATGGGTCTTAGTTTCCAGTTTTCTCTAAACGCTATGGCATGCATGTGAGCTTCCTTGCCATTTCTCCAGCTAATCGCAGGCGGTTTTCTAATTCCAGGTCCAGGGATGGGCCAGCACTTTGAGGTGAGCAGATTTATGGTTTTCTGGTATGCTGGGAACAGATAGGAGAGCTTTCTTGCCTTACATAGGCCTGATAACTTTTTCTCCCTTCCTGTATCCTTATATGGGCCTTAAAAGCAAAGCCCCATAAGAAAGCATGCATGCTTCAAATCCTCCCAGACCACTGCAGGAAGCCCTCTGTAGGGCTTGAGTCTTTCTGTCTCTGGAGATTTCCTGCTGTTTTTGAGTTCATCAATGTATTTAAATACTTTTTTGTCATATTTTATCCATTGTACTGCTATGTTCTTCATTCTAGCAGTCCTTCATGAGCTGAACTATTATAATTCATATACTTTGGTGCCTATTTAAATACCTAATTCTTGGAACCAGTTTTATTCTGTGTTGTCAGTGTTGGGGCTCATAAAATGATACCCCAAAGTGAAGGCCTCAGAAGCAAAGTCTCTCTCTGAGGTCTCTGAAGTCTTTCTCCTGTTCTCCCTCAGTCTCACCTCAGTCTCGCCTGAGGCAAGCCATAGAAACTAGAATTCCTCTTTCTCTTGGAAACCAGAACCCCTTTTTCCCAAAGCCAGCCATAAAGCCTAAAAATATTATTATAACCTTCCCCACCTTCTTGTGTAACAGCTGGCCATAAAGATATTAAGACCCTCATTCCAGAGAGGTCCTACTCCATACCTGGGCGGAAGAAACCCTACAACGGACAGGCCATAAAGAATCTGAACAGACAGGTCTTGCTGGGTTTCCTCATTCAGTCTATTAACATTAGAACGTAAACTTTTGTCCAGTCATATTTCTACAGGGCTGCTCCTGCTTCTAGAACCTAAGCATAAAAATGGACAGCTTGACTTGTATCTTCAGGTCTTTAATCTAAAGTTTCAGTGACATGTAAAACTATGATCAAATAAATTTGTTGTGACTTTTCTCCTATTAATCTGCCTTTGTCAGTTACTTTTCAGAGAAGCTTCAGGGGGCAAAGGGGATGTTTTCACCCATTATTTTTAGCCATGTATTTTACAGCAACAAATGTAGAAATAAGGAAAGCATTTTCTAGTTGAGGAATTATAAAAAGATAAAGTCATTAAATGTTAGCAATCTCTGTATAACCACTGAGAAGGGGTTGTTTATTTTCACAAAACATTTTGAATAACACCAATGAATGCTTTTAACTTACAAATTTCAAAATATTTGACAGTTTATTCATAGTAGGCGTCACTTTTAAGTATTTCTTCTTATTATTTAGAATAATTGTTTAAAAAATGTACTCCAAATAGCCTCAAAATTTAGCTAGTAAAGTTCCTTCAGAAGAGTGGAAGTTTGTAAGGTTATATCCAGACCCTCCTTCCCCACTTTCGCCGTAACTGCTCTGCTTTTCTTTGAACATAAAAAACGAAGAGATTGAAAGCAAATACTTAATGCCTTACTGTATGCAGTATGGTGATATAAGTTACGGTTGCTCATCTTTAAAGAAAAAAAGAAGAATATGGTGGAAGTAGTCAGAAGGAAAATAATTCAATAGAAAACGTTCCATATTAAAATACATTTATCACCGTCATCATAATAGAAAATATATACTGAGCAATTGCTAAGCATATAATTAACTTGCATTTATTACCTTATTTCATTTTCAAAGCAATCTAACGGGTGGGTAATATTCCACATATTTTACAGAGAGGAAAAAGGCACAAAGCAAGCAACATACCCAAAGTCACTCAGCTAACAAAAAATGTGTTCATGCACAATTTATTTTTTAAAGGATCAAATTCTACAGTAACACTCTAATTTTATTTATTTTATTTTTTGGGAGCTGTTGCTGTTTGTTTAGTTGCTGTTTTCAAACCTACCACTTAATTTCTAATGCACGATGGTAGTTATTCCAAAAACGTTTAACACAATTAGTTTTAACACAATTGGCTGATTTCTCCCTTCACATGTAACATAGACTCATAATTAATTTATCAAAATATAATGGAAATTAGGTTAATAACATGTTTGCATTTTGTAAATGAAGACATCAATTCCAAACTGGCATTAAGTTTAGCACAATAATATAAAAAATTTACTTTCTGAGCAAACACATTTCTAAAAGATGAATTAAATAGTGATAAGAGGTACAAATTATATTAAATTGACTTTTTTCTATGTGTAAATAGGAAATTCCAGCTATGTAAGAAAATACTGAAACTGAGTTTATTATTTTATCATGTACATTTTATCGTATACTCTAAAAATAATATTTGTCAAAATAACAAAAACTAAACACTTTGTTAATTTTGAGAACTATATTTTTTAAATGTTGCAATAATATTAATAATATTATTTGGAGATATGAAACTATAAATCTTCACGCGGAAATACACACAATACAATATGCTTCTTTTGGCATTATAAAAACAAATCCTCCTCAGATAGGCTGTAAATTGGATATATCATCTCTCAAATAAATAATAATGTAAAAATTTTTCCCATAGATATAAACTTCCTATGAAATATCCCAGAATATTTCCCTGAGATTTCAAATGGTAACATTTAATATACATAATATATCCAAAAAACCCAATCTAATGCATTGGATTTGATTGTATAAAAATATTTGACGAACGTCACAGAAAGCCATTTAGTCATATACTTATTTTCAAAGGTCTAGTTGTTCTTAACAACATAGTAAAATTTTAAGCTATTCAGTTTTATAATTTATTTTAATATCTCCTTTTTCTCAGTATATCCCTTATCATAATTATAGCTGTTACTTGAAATGACTAAAAATAAATATACGTGCTTTTGTTTTGCTTTACGTTTTTGTTTATTTTGAAGGGACAGAAAAGCAATGTTGGGAAAAAGAATAATAAATCAAATGTCCATATACTGACTGATTTAATATCTGTTATAGACATTCCATGGAGGCCAGTGTCTGGAAGAGTGGTTTAACTGGGAAGTTTTTAAAAAACAAAATATGATACTAGCAAGAAATTCTGTAGCAGGAAGAAGCCTATTAGGGACAGTTAGAGTGGTACTGCAAAATCACATATTGGATGAGTGGATACGGAAAATGTGGTATATCTACACAATGGAATACTACTCAGCTATAAAAACGAATGAAATACTGCCATTTGCAACAACATGGATGGACCTTGAGAGAATAATATTGAGTGAAACGAGTCAGACAGAGAAAAAGAAATACCACATGTTCTCACTTATTGGTGGGAGCTAAAAAAAATAAACAAATTAATTAACCCACAAACACACACACAAAAAACCGGGGGGGGGGGTGGGGAAGAAGATATAACAACTATACTTTTTTGAAGTTGTTACAACAAGCAAACGGAAAGGACATTCTTGGGGGGGATGGGAGAGAGGGAGGAGGGCGGGAGGTGTCGGTGATGGGCCATAATAATCATATACATTGTATATTGACAAAATAAAAATTAAAAAAAAAAAAAATCACATATTGCAGACTTGCACTTCTGGCTCTGATGGAGTAGTCTGCAGCTGACCAACACATTTGCCAAAAACAACTGGAGAACAGCAAAACTGGAAAGGGGAACTCTAAGTGGCCAGTGAGCAAATAAAACATTTCTCAACTTATGAGTTACCTGAAAAATGTGAATTAAACCCAGAGTGAAATACCACTGCATACTATTAGAATGGCTAAAATTAAAAAGAATGAAACTAGCAAGTGTGGTGAAAATGTGAAGCAATTGGGACTTTCATAAAATGCCATTTTTATCTGAGGCCCAAAATGGTCAAATATCACTAACTTCATATGGTTTCACATAATACGATCATTTTGAAAATGTGCTTGCAAATCTACTCTTAGGTATACATTCAACAATTTGTGTGTGTGAGTATATATATATAGGTATATGTGTACATCTATGTATATTTTTACCAATCTATTTATCTATCTGTCTAGAGAGAGAGACTCAGAGAGAGACAGAGACAGAAAGGTACTATTAATTATTTTCCAAATCTGGAAAGACTACCAGGTATTTGCAACATAGTCATGCAATGCAGTGCTATAAATCAATGAGAATAAAAGAATAAACATTCCACACAATTGAATAGATAGCTCTCACAAACATAATACTGAGGGGGAAAGAGCCAGACCCTACAGAGTATATACTGTTTGGTTCCATTCAATAAAATCCAGAAATTTAAAAAAAAAAAAAAAGAAAAACAAAAAAACAGAACAGATGGTGATAAAAGTGAGGGAATGGTCTTAGAACTGACGGTGGCACAGGGGCATCTCAGTGGTGCTGCTGATGTTATGACTCCTGAGCAGGGTGCTGGTTACATTTGCCATTTGTGCACTTCAGTGTATGTACATTTCAGTTAAAATAAATTTAACAAAAAATATAAAAATAAATTTGGGGAATTTGGCTCAAAGCTCAGTGTTTCTTTTGCCCAGCAGTGTTAACATTGTGGTATTCCAGGACTAACCTTTTTAATAAAGTGTAGAACTGGATACTTACAGCTAGAAAGCTACTTGCTTTGTAGATGTCTCCAGTTCTCAGACTTCTAAAATGATGCCTGGGTCAAATAATCTGTAACTGCAAAGCAAAGCAACGTGAAGGCTTTTTTGTTTTTCCATATTTTTTGTCTTGTCCCTTTTGTTTCACGATTTTCTATTGTTGTTTCTCTAGTTTTTGAAATATAAACATTCAGATCTCTCAGATGTCTAATTTCAAGGCTTTAAACAATGTACTGGAACATAAATTAGTCTAATTATGAACAGCAAGAATGAAACATTATCTGCTATTTACCACCCACATTGGATAAATAATTGAGCTCCATTTTTTTCATCTTACCTTCCAGTACTTTTTACAAATGGTATTTTTGATAATAAAAGCAAAAAAGTTTGATCCAGATTGTAACGATCAAATCATTTGTTCTTTCTTCAAAATTTATTTCATCATTTGTATGGTGTGATCATATTTTTCTTTAAAACAATTAAATTATTATATTCTGATTGCATTTGCTAGAAATATTACTTCACAAATTTTAATCTCTTTGATCATGAACCATCTCTTAATTTACTACACAGTTACATGTGGTTTAACGACGGAGATAGGTTCTGAGAAATGTGCCCTTAGGCGATTTCCTTGTTGTGGGAACATCACAAAGTCCATTTACACAAGCCTACATGGTATATAGCCTACTGCTCCTAGGCTACAAACCTGTGCGGCAAGTTACGGTACTGAATAACACAGTGGTATTTGTGTATCTAAACAGACCTAAACATAGAAAAGGTACAGTAGAAATATACTATAAAAGATTTAAAAAATGGTACATCTGTAGAGGGCACTTACTATGGATGGAGCTTGCAGGCCTGGAAGTTGCTCTGGGTGAGTCTGTGAGTGTGAATGAATGTGAAGATCTAGGACATTATTGGACACTACTGTTGACACTAACACATTACATAGCTGTACAAAAATATATTATTTCTATATATTCGCGTTCTATAAGCTTTTTTCTTTCTAATTTTAAATTAGCGTAATGGATTGGTTTACACTAGCATCAACACAAACACGTAAGTGATGTGTTGAGCTACAACCTTAGGACAGCCATGACATCATTAGGCAATAGGAAATTTTCCTCTCCATTATAATCTTACAGAACCATCACTGTACATTGTATATGCGGTCCATCAATGACCAAAACGTCATTATGGGGCACATGACTATAACTCTTTTCTGAAAAACATACATAAGTTGTTTACGTTCTGAATCATATAAGTGAAGAAATTTTTTTCCCCTGTTCTTTCACCCAAGAATGTCAATTTAAGAGTGTATATTGATTCCTAGGCCAAATATTTCTACCTTAATCTTTCTAATAGCAGTATTTCTTTTAGTAAAATCCAAGAAATCACGTTTTCATGTGAAATCTGATTCTTAAAAACAGTCTGAGTATTTGTAGGATTTATTTTACATTGCTTAATTAAAAACTATTAAATTTGAAAAAAAGTACGTGGATGTTAATTGTGTTTCTGAAGTGCAAATAAGCACAAACTGATAAGGCAGTTATTGGGTGCCGAGTGGGGTGGATAAAAGGACACCAATCAGTGCATAAAAAAAGTGTTCCATGAAAATCTGACTAAAATGAAAAATACATTTGGTTATGTAGTTTTAATATATTAATGATCCATTAAAAATAATAACAAAAGACTGGCACTCACACATTTGGTTTGGCTATCATTTTGCAACATATTAAGGATGAAAACTCTTAACATAAAATCTGGAAAACAGAGACTTTAAGCAATAACATATTTACTACAAGTATAGCTGAGGGATATGTCATAGGACACAAATTAAAAGACATCAATGATTAACGTGTTGTGTAATTTAATTATGGCATCACAGAATATTTTTGAATGTTAAGTCAAGATTGTTCAAAACAATATTTATCATTATGAACTCCATCCACCTAACACACATAAATCTTATTAATATGTACAATGGTATGTTGGAATGAGCAGGACTGAATCCATGCTGGGGCCTAAAACTACCTAGGCTGTAGGAAATGTTAAAAGACACAAAAGAAACAGGTTTTGGGGGTGTTTTTTTAAGTATGCATTTCTATGAGTTCCCTCTTTTCCCATGTTTATTCGATATTTTGAACCTTGGCTATGGGGCAAGATGACATTATTTACATAAATGTAAAGTTGTTTTCCAGTCAGCCTGGAGCTGCAGACTTGCAATGAGACATCTACTATCCAGACACTGAGAAACCAAGGAAGACATCAGTAAAGCTATGCTGACTGAACCCCTCCAGCAGGGCCCCAAGATAACATGAAGGATGGGAACAGAAAACAGACCGGGCCTTGGTGAGACCTTGCACCTGGCTCTTTGCACTGAGCCCCTACGGCTCATTGCCCCTCCCCTCCTGTTTCTCACTTCCCACATTCCATTCCCTCAGCCCCCTCTTCAAAAACCCCTCAGTAAATCTCAGTCTTTGAGATGGTTTTAGTCTGGCCTTTCTCCCTCAGGTTTACTAGAGAGATGGGTCAGCTTAACATCTCTTCTCAGGTCAACAGCGTTCCTGAATTAAAGCTGACTCCCCTTTTCACTTTTGCGTTATTTGTGTTTGGAGCAAGCATCTGGTCTTGGGTTCAGTAACAAGATTTAGACAAGCGTAAATCAGGAGCAGAATGCCCTGGAGTAACAGATTTTGGTCAGCCAAGCCAGGGTTTTCATTTGAGGCAGGAAGTCAGATGTGGGCTTGTATCAGGTATTGTGGTATTTTGAGAAGCTGTAAAAACCAACACACATACGTGATCTCACATAATACACAGACCTAAGTATACAGTTTCACCCATGAATGGTCAATACATATCATAAAATAATTTATTCCAAAAACATTTATTGAGCTTCTTCTCTGTACCAGGTTTTTGTTTACTTATGAAAATGCAAATATGAATGTGGTGCAGTTGCTCTCTTGAAGGGGTTCAATGTAAAGGTACATATGGAAAGCAGATACTTCTCACAATATTCTGGATTCACAAAAATAACAATACTGATAACATAGGTGGTTTTTTAATGGTGATAATGTAGGTTTCAATTTTTAAGATAAGAAAATAGAAGCACAAAGAGCAGGTTGCAATTGCTTGATATCATCCTGCAGTACTGGTGTCAGGACTCAAATTGAGACATCTAGTTCTAGAACTTAAGGTCCTGAATACAGCAGTACTATTTTTTGAAATGCTACAATGCTGTGGGCACACAAAAAAGGGTCTTTTAACTCAACTTGTAGATTCAGCTACTTCCTAGCAAATCTTGGAGCCATCTAGGAACAATGGTACCTTAGCAAAAATAAAGATCTTCCCCATCTTTTTTTTAATTTGAGAAAAATTTAAGCCTGGTTATATGCTGAAGGGAATGAGTCACATGACTAGAGATGAAGGATATGGAGGGGTTGAAAATATAGCAGAAAGATATGATAAAATATATCTAAGACTAAGAATAAAACAATAGATCTAAGAACAATTATACTGGTGATGATTTAATTTTTTTAAAATGTGGGGTATTTAGAAAGGTTTCTTTTTTCGTTCAAGTTCTTACATTTGTACTTAGACCATTTTTAATGTCCTTAGTTCCTGTTCTCTTATTTAACCTTCTACTATCTGGCATGTCAATTGTTAAAAATATCTTCTCCCAGCTATTGTATCAATCAGTGAGCTACTCTAGGTTCCTATTTCCTCCCTCTTACATTTCTCAGTTGAATTATTTCTACTTTGCCACACATGTAGCATTTGCACATCATTCTTCTACTTTCGTCTCCACTCTATTTCACTTTTGACATTTACTTATCAAAATGTAATTACATAACAAAATAGTAATTATAGTTATCTTAAAAGTCCTCTCATTCTCACATCTAGATCTCTGCAGAATTGCAACTATTGTCTGCTTTTTTCTCTTAGATTTTGGCCATATGATTCTCTCATTTTCTATATCTAGAATTATTTTAAAACATTGTTTTTGCTCTCCTAGGCAGTTAGAGTAGACTTTCAGAGACTAAGGTGGGCTGATGTTGGTGTACAGCTTTAATAACACTCAGTGTACCTCTGCCTCACCCCTGTTCTAAGAACATGACTCTAGACTTCTCAACTGAGGACCCAACGGGCACTTGTTTCTTCACCACTGATTTGCAGATCTCTTTGGTTTTGGTCTTCAGCCTCCTACTCTGAGATTCTTAAGTGTTTGACAAAAGTCCCAGGTAGAGACAGGCTGTGGGTTTGATGTTGCTCAAGCCTCCAGGTTTTCATTAATCTCCAAAAGTTCTGCTGCTTCCTCTATCCCCTGCTGAGACACTCTGTCAGGGAACAAGCCTGGATTCTCAGCCTCTCCCTAAGCACAGAGGACACACCTGCAGGGGAAAAGCTGTTTAACCTCACTGCTATCAACTCACCAGGAAGGATTTTTGACTCTTTTCATGGTTCTCAGACCCTTCCTACTGGGTCTTTGACTCTTAAAGGCCAGGGTACAACTGGAAATTTTAATCTTATTTTGTAGAAGTTTAGTTGAACTCATTAGCCTTTCACTCAGGAGACTTCTGAATTTAGTAAGTGAACACATAACACACCTTGTGTTTGAGAACGCTCAAGTCTCTGATTTTGGCTAAAAGCTCTAATAATTTTTGTCCTAAACTAGCAGTACTCTGCTTTAGTCATGCCCAGGTTCTGAGGCTCTAGCTTGTGCCAGAGTCAGCAAGTGACCCCATCATAGCTAATAGTTCTTTGAAGGTTTTAAATACATAGTTTTAAAATTTGTTCTCAATTCTCCAAATTTTCTGCGTAAAAATATTTTCCTGTTGCATACTTGTTTATTCTGCTCAGAAGCAAATAAACCCTTTATGTGTTTTCACGTCATCATGTAAAGCCTCCAGTTTCCAGTACTAAAAAAACAAACTATAAAACATCTAGGAATAAATCAAACAAAACTTATGCAAGACCTATAGATAGGAAGTTATAAAATTTTACTGAAGAACTTTAAAAATGAGTAAACAAAGCAGTTATTGCAAATTCTTGGATAGGAAAACTCAAAACCATAAAGACACTAATTCTCACAAAATTTATGAATATATTAAACACAATTTTAATCAAAACTGCAAAAATGGATATTTGTGGAAGTTAACAAGTTGTATAAAACTTAGAATGGAAGAACAAGAATCTCAACAGCAGAAGGAGGAGGAGGAGGAGGAGAAAGTCTAAGACTCACTGTAACAATTAAAACAGTGATACTGGTTGGTACAGGCATCAGTAAACTGACCAGTGGAAAACAACTGAGAAGGAGAGGGAGACACATATGTACACACGCCTCTTCAGTAGGTGATAAACAGCCATGCAAGAGCAGTGAGAAAAGCAGAAACCTCTAAATGAAGCAAGGAAGATATGTATCACTACTTCAGCCAATACAGGAAAGTCATTTCCAGGTGAGTTAATTTCTTTGTAACAAGATAACATTTTGAATGGAAACATGAACAATAAATTTATTGAAAATAAATCTGAAAAAAATGCCTGAGATGTTTTTGGAGAAAGTTATACAATTTTATTAAAATAGCTTATAGAAAAATAAAGTATAATATACAACATTCATGAATGCAATCAAAGTTTATCGAAATACAAACATCTTAATTCTTTCCAAATTAAGTTATGTGCAATTTCAATCAAAATTCTGAGCCTTTTTTATATGAACTTTTAAAAATTAATTTTAAAATTCACACAGATTTGCAAAGTGTCAAATATTCTCAAGGCATTCCTGAATGGGACTGGGGAATGTACACAGAACCATAACAATATTTGTAACATGCAATTAATTTGTCTTTAAGATAGAAACATATAATGTAGTGGGTGGAATTATGTCCCCCCAAAGCTCGCTGAGGCTTGAATTGTGTTTCCCAAGTCTTATGTGTTAGAAACTTAGCCCCATTGTGACTGTTAAGAGGGTGTGAAATCCTATTAGGATAATCAAAAGGTGGAGCCTTGCTTTAGTCCGTTTTGTGTTGCTATAACAGTAACACCTGAGACTGGGTAAATTTATAAAGGAAAGAAGTTTATTTGGCTTACGATTCTGGGACAGCTGCATCTGGTATGGGCCTCAGGCTGCTTCTACTCATGGTGAAAAGTGGCAGGCAGCCGGCGGGTACAAGCAGATCACATGGCGACAGGAAGCGAGAGAGAGGAAGGCAGAGAGAGAGTGGAGGTGCCAGGGTCTTTTTAAGCAACGAGCTCTCACGGGAACTAACAGAGCGAGAACTCACTCATTAATCCCCCCTCCCTCAGGGAGAGCATTAATCCATTCATGAGGGATCCGCCCCCAGGACCCGATCAGTTACCAACACTGCCACACTGGAGATCAAATTTCCACATGAGTTTTGGAGGGGACAACACATCCAAACTCCATCAAGCCTTTAAAAGGTGATTGGATTGTAGGACCATGCCTAGTGAATGGATTAAATATGGTGGTCAGGGGCATGTTTCTGAAGGTTTTAAAAGAAGAGGAGGGTCTCTCTCTCTCTCTCTCTGCTCTCTCTGCTTCCACCATCTTGCAATGTGAGACCCCTGGGTCACTGTCACCACCACAAGATGGACTTTGAACTTCTCAGCCTCAGAAACTGTAAGTGATAAATTTCATTTTCTTTATAAACCCAGTTCCGTGTATTCTGTTATCAGCAACACAAAACGGACTGATACACATATATTTGTTATATTTTAATTTTAACCTCTATTATGAAAAACATTAAATAATAAAAATATAATTAAATATAAAAATTCAAGACAATTAAAAATTGGAAAACATTTTTCAGCTTTATTAGAAATAAACAGCAAATTTTCTAATATAAAAATAGCTCTCATAGAATGAGAAAGGGAGTTGTCCCTCCTTTCAAAATTTTTGGGGAAAGTTTAAGAAGGATTTATATTAGTTTTTCTTTAAATTCTTGACAGAATTCACCAGTAAAGCCATTAAGTCCAGAGCTTCTCATTGTTGGAAGATTTTTTTATTACTGATTCAGTTTCCTTACTAGTTATATTAAGATTTTCTGTTTCTTTGTGATTTATTCTTCATAGGATTTGTGTTTCTAGGAACTTGTCCACTTTACCTAGGTTATTCATTTTGTTATAGTACAATTGTTTATAGTACTCTCTTATAACCTTTCAATTTCTGTAGATTTCATAGTAATGTCCCAACTTTCATTTCTGACTTCAGTACTTTGAGTATTGTCAGTTTTTCCTTTAGTCCTTTTAGCTAAAGGTTTGTTAAGTTTTGCTGATCTTTTTAAAGAACCAACTTTTGGTTTCATTAATTTTCTCTGTTGTTTTATTATTCTCTAGATCATTGATCTCTGCTCTAATCTTCAATATTTCCATCCATTTTTCTAATATGGGGTTTAGTTTGTTCTTCTTTTTCTAGTTCCTTAAGTTGTAAAATTAGGTTGTTGATTTGAGGTCTTTTTTGTTTTTCTAAAACAAGAATTAAAAGCTACAGTTTTCCCTTTATAATTTTCCCCATTTCTCAGTGCTTTCACTGAATCCCATAACTTTTGGAATGTTGTATTCTGTTTTCATTCACCTCTAAGTATTTTCTAATTTCCCTTGTAGTTTCTTCTTTGATCTACCAGTTGTTTAAGAGTCTGTTTTTTAATTTTCTCAAATTTGTGAATTTTCCAGTTTTACTTCTGTTATCGATTTCTAACTTTACCCCATCAGTGTCAGAGAAGATATTTTGTATAATGTGTATTTTTTAAATCATGACTTAATTTGTGTCCTAACATATGGTCTCTCCTAAAAAATGTCCCATGTACACTTGAAAAGAATGTATATGCTGTTGTAAGTTAAGAGTAAATATTGAAGAAAAAAATTTCAACAAAATAGTAGCAAACTGAATTCAGCATCATATTAAAAGGATTATATAACATGAGCAAGTGGGATTTATTCCTAGAATTCAAGGATGGTTCAACATACAAAAATTGATTAATACATCACATTAACATGTTAAAAACACATGATCATCTCAATTGATGCAGAAGAAGAATTTAACAAAATCCAACACCTTCCAGAATAAAAATCCTCAATGTACAGGGAATAGAATAAAACTACCTCCACGTAATACAAGCCATATATAAAAAATCCACTGTGAACATTATATTCAATACCGAAAGACTGAAAACTTTTCCTCTAAGATCAGAAACAAGGTAAGGATGCACACATTCAACACTTATATTCAATACAGTACTTCAAGTTCTGGCTAGAGCAATTAGGCAAGAAAAAGAAATAAAAGACAACCAAGTGAGAAAAAAAGAGTAAAATTATCCCAGTTCATAGAAATGCCTCCCTCCTTCCTCCAACAAACTGTCAAAAACAGTAATAACAAGTGTTTGGTGAGAATATGGAGAAATTAGAACCCTTGTAAACTGTTAGTGCAAATGTAAAATAGTACAGTCACTGTGGAAAAAAGGATGGAATTTCCTCAAAAAATTTAAAAATGTAATTATCATATAATCCAGCAATTCTACTTCTGGGTATGTACCTAAAATAATTGAAAATAGGATCTTGAAAAGATATTTGTACAACCATGTTTATAGCACCATTATTCACAACAGCTAAAACATGGAAAAAACTCAAGTACTCATCAACCAATGACTGGATAAGCAAAACGTAATATATACATACAACAGAACATTACTTAGCTATTAAAAGACAGGATATTCTAGCATATGCTACAACATAGATAAAACCTGAGGACATGATAAGTCACAAAAGCAAACAAACAAAAACAAGCACTGCATGATTCCACTTCCATGAGGTACTTTGAGTAGTCAAAATCATGAAGACAGAAAGTAAAATGATGATTTCCAAAGGCTGAGGCTAAGGGGTTGTTTTAGTCCATTTTGTGCTGCTATAAGAGAATACCTGAGACTGGGTAATTTATAAGAAAAAGAGGTTTATTTGGCTTACGATTCTGGGACAGCTGCATCTGGCACGGGCCTCAGGCTGCTTCTACTCATGGCGGAAAGTGGCAGGCAGCCGGGGGGTACAAGCAGATCACATGGCGAGAGGAAGCAAGAGAGCAAGAGAAGGTGCCAGGGTCTTTTTAAGCAACGAGCCCTAGCGGGAACTAATAGAGCGAGAACTCACTCATTACTCCCCCCCCCCCCAAGGAGAGCATTAATCCATTCATGAGGGATCTGCCCCATGACTCAATCAGTTTCCAACACTGCTACACTGGAGATCAAATTTCCACATGAGTTTTGGAAGGGACAACACATCCAAACTCCATCAGGTGTGTATAGGGAATCACTGTTTAATGGATATAAAGTTTCAGTTTCATAAGATGAAAAGAGTTGTGGAGAAAGAAGGTAGTGTTGGTTGCACAACATTATAAATGTATTTAATACCACTGAACTGTACACTTGAAAATGGTTGAGGTGACAAATTTTATGTTGTGTATTTTATCACAAAAAAAAAATGGGAAAAAAGAGTTCTCACAATTCAGTAAGAGGACTGTCAATGCAATTGAAAATTTGGCAGTTTATAAAAAACCTAAAAATTATTTAAATTTGTTTTTTATTTTAAAATCATATATTTATAATTTCTTCATTAGTGTTTCATAATTACTATTGCTCTTATTTATAGATATTTAAGCTGAGTGCTTAATTATTTTCATTCTTTTATGTGTGCTTTAGTTGTATTCTGTAATTAGCATACAAAAACATTTCAGTAGTTTATTTTTTTATTTTTTTTAATTTTTATACTTAGAGAGTTGCCTTTTCTTATTTGAATGTTCCTATTAATGGAATGGTTTCACATTTTGTTTTCCCCTGATTCTAGAATGCAGATAAATAGCAGGTAGAGGAAACTGATAATTTGGATATCTCCATGGCAATCTCTCATTAGCAAATGTTTCTACAAGTGTATGCTCTTTTGAAATAGTCCACTGCTACAACTCTGCAGCCTTCTTCTAGCTCTTCAGCTGGGCTTCTTACTATACTATATTTTTCCTTCATTCTCCCAAATTTAATATCCCTTGGACATAATTTCCAAACATCTTCATCAATTATTTCTTATGGGTTATGGTCTGCAAAATAAAACTTAACTTTAAGCTTTTGAAAAATGATTACTATAAATAAGATCTAATATGAATAATGATAAATTGGACACAAAAAAGTATTGTTAAAATCCATGCAGGATTATAAAACATGTAAATCAGTCTATTAATTTAGAAGAGGAAAACTTAATGAATACATTGCAAATAATTTATTGGAGAATCTTTTTTAATGCACTTTCATATCTTCTGCAAATTAATATATACCATTAATTAACATTTAACTTTCTTCTCTTTTAATAAATGAATTTATTTATGTATTTAATTCATTAATATGTAAATTATAAAGGCAAATACAAATTCAAAATAGAATATTTAATTCTCCCTGCTGATAATAAGAAGAGACTACTTCTCTCTCTGTTTCTTAGAGCAATTACTTTACAAAACTTAATTGGAAAATCTTTATCTGTCTCTTTGAAATTCATGTCAATCTTTTTAAAGCTGAAATAAGCCTTTTTGCCAGCTTTAGGAACAGGAATGTCTTTCTCAGGGACCTAGAAACATCACTTTGAGATGTAAAGTCTATGAGTCAAATGTGTCTCTGTAAAACTCAGGTGTTGAAATCATCCCCATTTTAAGAGTGTTAAGATGGTGGGAAATCCAATTATGAAATTTGAAATGTAGGGCCTTTAGGCAGGTGAGTGGGTCCTGAGAACTTTGCCCTTGTGAATGAATTATGGGTGTTGGCTGGTGCCTTTATAAGCAGCTCATGAGAGAGCTCTTTGGCTATCTTCTCACCATGTGATACCCTGCATCACCGTGAGACACTGTAGAGAGTCCCCACCCAGAATGCCCTCACCAGATGCGCACCCTGCACTGTGGACTTTTCAGCCTCCAAAACTGTAAGAAATAAATATTATATCTTTATGAATCACCCAGTTTCAGGTATTCTATTATAAGTACCAAAAATGGACTAACACAGCAATTATCAAGATAGAGTTCCTATCTCTCAATTTCTATGGGAAGGTAGGAGCCTAATTTCCTCCTCCAAGGTGCAAAAATGCCTTCCGTTACAAAGGCATCTTACTGTGTCTGGAATGGGTTGCATCCACTTGGCTATATAAAATGGTGAAATTTCTGTCTTTTCAATTTCTTAGAAGACTGTGATGTGCATCACATTTTGGTTTAATGTTTATTCAAAAATAAAATTGTTTTCTTTCTTTTCTACCTTCATTGAGCGCTTTCTGGGTTAAGAGGAGATTTTATATTTAATTATGTCTCTTCAACCTAATCATAGGAATAAACATGAGCATGCTAAAAAATGTAATTATTGTAATGGGTTAAACTGTGTCCCCAAAAAGACATGTTGAAATCATAAATCCCTGGACCAGTGAATGTGATCTTATTTAGAAATAAGGCTTTTGCAGATATTCGTTAAGTCAACATGAGGTCATAACTGAATTAGGGCTGGCTCTAAACCCAATGATCGGTGTCCTTACAAGAAGGGCATGTGAAGACACAGATATAAACAGGAAGAAAGCTTTGTGAGGATGGGTCACAAGTCAAGGAATGCCAAGGATAATTGGCATCAACCAAAAGTGGGAGAGAGGCACAAAATAGATTCTACCTCAGATTTTCCAGAAGAAACCATCTTTGCTGATACCTTAATTTCAGATTTCTAGCCTCCACAAATGTGAGAAAATAAATTGCTATTGTTCTAAGCCACCCACTTTGTGCTAATTTATTATAGAAGCCCTAGGAAACTAATACAATTATAGTTCTTAATTTAAGATAAATCTATATCGTTATTCAGAAGTGTGTGTATTTTAACATACAGTTAATAAAAATACTGTTCCTTAAATAGATTTACAAGCAGATTTAGATGTCTTTTTTATTTTCATTTAGAACACAGTTTAATGCAAATAAAACTTTCCTATGCTTTTATATAACTACAAGTAGACAAATTTTCTTAATGCATATCATTAAAATTATAGTTTATATGTAAATGACCAAAAGAAAATACTTTTATTAAGAGGAGAAACCATGGGCCGGCCTGGTGGTGCACTGCTACAGTGTGCTGCTTGGGAGCGCGGCGGCGCTCCCGCCGAGGGTTCGGATCCCACGTACAGACCAGCCGCTCACTGGCTGAGCGAGGTGCGGGCGCAACACCAAGGGTTGCGATCCCGTTGCCGGTCCCGGTCCGGTACAGGCGCAACACTGAGGGTTGCGGTCCGTTGCCAGTCACGAAAAAAGACAAAAAGGAAAAAAAAAAGAGGAGAAACCAATTTAATCTTAACTTACATCTCAGATTCAAATAACTGGATAGTCAACAGGAAGAACAGGCATATCACATTCTATGTCATTCAAACAGTAATCATATAAATTTCTAGATAAAACATAATAGAGATGATCTTGCTCATTATTTTTATTTTATAGAAGACCCCCAAAATTAACTGTCCTAAATTACATTGTTTTATTGAGTAATATACATTTGAATTTAATATTCTTAAATTTTACTGTTACACTTTCCTCAGTGTAACTGAGAAGGAAAAAAGAGAAAGAAAGAATTCACTCAAAGTACCATCAATGAAGCCCGGAGGGACTGCCACCCATCAGGGGAGCAGCCCCAATCCAAAATCAGCCTTTCTTTTTATTGGCAAGACAAGGAAGTTTTACAAGAAAAATCAGTTGACTCAATCATCAAAGAAGGACATAAAAACAGGCAGTGTAAAACCTGTAACAGCAGTAAATTAACAATGTGACATTCCAGAATCTAATTTGTAAAAAGCTAGGTTAACTCACCAACAAACAGGTTGTCCTTAGTAAACATATTCTTTTCTACATAACACCTACAGTGATTCTTTAGCATATTTAAACAGCATTCAAGCAGTTTTCTTAACATATCTAAAGAAAAATCAGTAGGTTAAATAGTCAATAGTCATTCAAGCCAGAATCAAAACAGCAACCAAAACAAAGTACACAATCCCATCCCTAAACAGTGATTAGAATTGATTAGATGATTTTGCCAAACTTATCTGTGGACTCTTGTCCCCTTACTCAAGAGCATTTTGGCTCATTCATGCATTACCAAAAAATCCTATTCTAAGATCAAAGGAGAATCAAGATTTCTAACCCACTACATTTTACAATCCAACTTATGGATATGGCAGCATATTGTCTTAGAAGAAAAATAAATTGACTCTGTTAATGATTAAGTGAAGAATAAGTATTTTTAACTAGAAGTTCCTGCCATAATTTTGTGATGAAAGATGAACAATTAACCAAGATGAAAACAGTAAGACAAAAAGAAACTGGTGAACATTTAATACTATTTTATTATTGGTTTTCATAAATTTATATAGGTTAAAGAATGCTTTTGAAAAATTAAGAAAAACACACATTACAAAAGAAGAAAGATCTAAAATCAATAGCCTAAGAAAAATGTGGAGGAGGAAAGCAAATTAAATTTAAAATAAACATAAGAAATAATAAAAATTAAGAGCAAAAATTGATGCAATTGAAAACAGGAAATCAATAGAGAAAATCAACAAAACCAAAAACTTGTTATTTAAAAACATCAACAAAATTAATACGCCTCTAGTCAGGCAAACTAAGAAAAAAAAAAAAAAGACAGAAATTACTAATATCAGAAATAAAAGAGGGGACATGACTATAGATTTCATTGACATTACAAGGTTAGGAAGAAATAATATGAGCAACTCTATACCTGCAAATTTGTTAACCTAGATGAAATGAACTAATTCCTCAAAAGACACAATCTGCCACAACTCACACAAGAAGAAATAGACTATCTAAATAGGCCATTATCTACTTAAAAAATTGAATCAAGAATTAATTACCTTCTAAAACAGAAAGCACCAAGCCCAGACAGATTTACAGGTGAATTTTACCTAAGATTTAAGAAAGTATACCAATTTTCTATAATCTCTTCTAGAAGGTAGTAGCACAAGGAATACTCCTAACTTTCAATTCTAAGAGGCCATCATTACCCTAATACTAAAACCAGACACAAATATTACAAAAAAAGAAAACTACAGACCAATATCTCTCATAAACATAAGAGCAAAAATCCTAAATGAAATATTAGCAAATCAAATCCAACAGTATTAAAAAAAATTATACACTACAACCAAATGGAATTTATTCCAGGTATGCAAGACTAGTTTAACATTCAAAAACAAATGTATGTAATCAATCATATCAACAGGATAAAGAAAGGAAACCACATGATCTTATCAGTAGTTGCAGAAAAAACATTTGATAAAAACAACAACCATTCATGATAAAAACTCTCAGTAAACCAGGAATAGAGGGGAATTTTATTAACTTGATAAACAATATTTTAATAACCTACAGCTAACATCATACTTAATGGGAAGAAACTCAAAGCTTTTTCATTAAAATCAGGAACAAGACAAAGATTTCTTCCCTCATTCTTCCATTTTAACATGATACTAAAAATCCTAGATAATGCAATAAGGCAAGAAAAAAAAGTTTATGATTGGGAAAAAATAAATAAATAAAACTGTCTTTGCAGATAACATGATTGTCTACATAGAAAACCTGAAAAAAATTAACAAAAATATCCTGTCAATTAAGTATTATAACAAGATTTCATGACAGAAGTATAATAAACTGTGGGGGCTCAGGGACGGCAGGCCCCGAACCTCCCAGTAGCCCCTTTTATCCCCCCACCACCACGGGATGAGCAAGAGAAGGAACCAGTAGGATTACTCCTGCCACCCTAGTGGCCAGGAGAGCCCGGGAGAAAGGTGAGTATGCTGCCCGCCTATTCAGCCCACCTAGAGACACTCAGATGTGGCAGGGGTTCTGTCAAGCAGTTCTGTTTATTTTCACACAAGCACCTGCTTTTATAAGCATATGGCAAGGGGATTTACTAACTTCAACCTATCATCTTAAAGGTCATGTGAACATGCATCTTGCTCTAATGCTTTGCTATTGCCATCACACGGTGAGCATGAGCATGGAAATATCTTTTATTGAATAATTTTAAACTATGTCTTTCCTTGGCCACTCCCTGGTGGCTCGGTCAGGAGCCATCTTTATCTCTCCTGTCCAGGCAAATGTTTTCCACAGATTACATATGTGTATGTGGGTGGGGTCGTGGGTAGTTCTCTGCCCCGGGAGGAGGTGTGTGGCCTCAATGCCCCAACAGGTCCCCTTTTTGTTTTTTATGAGCAGCTGTTGGCGGCTAACCTCACAGCCTTGCCAGCCTCAAGTGGTTGTGCCTGTCTTAGGTTGTCCCCCTCTGGGGATCTTACCTGTCATTGACTATCCAACCAAGCAGAGGTCTGGCAGAACTCTTTAGTATCTGGAATAAATTTTTTGGAGGGCCATATTTATCCATGGGTTAGAGGGTTTCTTTCCTTGGGCCACCTCATCTACCACTTGGGCGAGCATAGTGATAGACCCCACATTATGCCGTATAAGGTTAATTATTTTGGTAAGCACCAATGGGCCTATTATTACTGCTAACAAGAGGATAACAACAGGACCCACCAGGTTGTGAGCCAAGGAGAATTATTAAACCATGATTGAAACCAACTTGCCTGAGCTTCTCATTCTCTTTTGCACTTTTCTAAATTTTCTCTAACCTTAGGTAAAGATTCATGCACTACTCCTGAATAATCAGCCTAAAAGCCATACTCTTCTTTGAGGGCAGCACATAAGCCTCCCTGCGGTAAAAATAAAAGATCTAATCCTCTACAATTTTGTAACACAACCTCAGGAAGGGAGGTTAATGAAGTTTGCATATGACTTATAGAATGTTCTAATTGGCCTAAATCTTCATCTACCATCTGTCTTAAATCTTGAATGTTTTGGTAAGCATATGTTATTCCTGCTGTTCCTGTGCTGGCACCGATGACCCCGAGGAGGAAGGATACGGCCACTGTGGCTCTGACGCCTCTTTTATGTAATCACCTTCCCTTGGTTGTCCAATGTGTGTACATCTCGGATCCTTCGTGCCAATATACCTTGGGAAGAATGTCTACTGCAACACAAATTTCATTATTAAAACAAGCATTATATATACCAGATGTAAGTCCTGACCAGGTGCACAGCCATTTCCCCTGGGAGGGCTTATTCCATTGTCCTGTGAGTGTTACTTGTTTATCATAAAAGATGGTGTCATTGCCTACTGTACAGACTCCCTTACCCACAATGTGCTGCATAGTAAGTCCAGGCCATGTTTGTTTATGGACATTTAAGGGCAGTATAAGTGGCATTTACAATTGCCCATAAACTGGGAGCACTGGGGTGGGGCTCATCCTTGGTTTGGGGGGAGTGTGTACTGTTTGTTTCTTTAATATTGGTAACAGCTGATGGTTTGATAAGAACTTGGTTTGGTCCCACACTACTAGTAATAGGTTGCATGGAATATTTAATTGAAAAAAGAATTCCATCATCATGTCCATTTTTGTATAATCTTAATCCCCATACAAGGCCACTCCAGAGCTTTTTAAGTGTTTCCGCTGTTATCTTGTCTTGGTGGAGGGTTATTATTAAAGGCATGCATTTTTTTTTAACTGTCATATAGTCCCAAGAGAATGATGGGTTCCAATCGGCATTGCCAGTAGTTTCACACCCCCAAGATGCACAGTAAAATGAGGAGGTGGTGCCACATTGTCTCCAAGTGCAGGAACTGTAACCCGGACAGACATAAAAGTCTTTTGAATGTAAATTTTGTTTTGATAATTTAGTTTTGCAATTAATGTCTGTGGGGTCATTGTAAGAGACTGGTTTACCTGTTAAGTCAGTATCAAATAATTCTCCAATAATGTCACATAAGTCAGGCTTAAGCTTTGGAAACCATGTTCCCTTGGGAGGAAAGTTATTTGTCACCTCGAAAACAACCTTTCCAGTGGTAGTTTGGATTACTTGCTGAGTCTATATTACCGGTGTATGTGGTGGTAGTCCGTTGCTCCCAGCATTACCTTGGCATCTACCGAGATGTAGTATCAGGCAGACAAATAATGGAATCTTCATGATGTTTCTCTTTAAGAGATACCACAAGGCTTTAAAGGCCAAGTCATCATGCTTTCCAACACTGTTTCCCATATTGCAAAGTAAGCAAAGGAGAAGAGCCTTCACCCACACGGGCTGCCGCTACTGGGGACACTACTGATGAGACCTTCAGAGTCCACCGGGGAGTTGCCCCGGCCAGGATTCGTGGATTGTCTCACTTTCATTACCCCGTTTGCTGAAGGTCCAAGAAAGTGAAAGAGGGCAAAGCAAGATGGGTTAAGGCGAAGGTAGGGGAGGACAGACACGACCCAAGATACTCACCCCAACAAATTCGACTACCCCCAGGCGATGTTCTTCTGAGGAGAACTCTGCACTGTGACTCAGTGGCCTTCTCATAGCCCTTCTTTCTCAGCCACATGGAGAACCGGTTGCCCTAACCCTCATGCCCCATGTTCAGGTGCCAGCTGTGGGGGCTCAGGGGTGGCAGACCCCGAACCTCCCAGTAGCCCCTTTTATCCCTCCCCCACCACGGGATGAGCAAGAGAGGGAACCAGTAGGATTACTCCTGCCACCCTAGTGGCCAGGAGAGCCCGGGAGGAAGGTGAGTATGCCATCTGCCTATTCAGCCCACAGAGAGACACTCAGATGCGGCAGGGGTTCTGTCAAGCAGTTCTGTTTATTTTCACACAAGCACCTGCTTTTATAAGCATATGGCAAGGGGATTTCCTAACTTCCACCTATCATCTTAAAGGTCATGTGAACATGCATCTTGCTGTAATGCTTTGCTATTGCAATCACGCAGTGAGCATGAGTGCGGAAATACCTTTTATCCGATAACGCGGTGAGCACGAGCACAGAAATATCTTTTATCGAATAATTTTAAACTATGTCTTTCCTTGGCCACTCCCTGGTGGCTTCCATCAGGTGCCATCTTTATCTCTCCTGTCCAGGCAAATGTTTTCAACAGATTACATATGTGTATGTGGGTGGGGTCGTGGGTAGTTCTCTGCCCTGTGAGGAGGTGTGTGGCCTCAACACCCCAACAATAAACAAAATCACTTTTTCCTTTACCACAAATAAACAAGTGGGATTTGAAATTTAAAAAAAAAAAACAAAAACATAATACCATTTACATTAGCAACACAGAATAAATAAATAAAATAGGAATAAATCTAATAAAATATGTACACAATCTGTATGAGAAAGACTACAAAAGTCTGATTAAAGAAATCAAAAAAGGACAAAACAAATGTTTATGGATGAGAAGACTCAATATTTGTCAAGATACCAGTTCTTCCCAACTTCATCCATAGATGCCATTCAATCCCAACTAAATCCCAGTGAGTTATTTAGTGGATATTGACAAACCAATTCTAAAGTTTCTATGGCAAGGCAAAAGTCCCAGAATAGCTAACACAATATTAACAAAGAAGAATAAATTTGGAGAATTGACATTTACCAACTAAGACTTATTATAAATCAAAATTAATCAAAACAGAGTGGTATTTGCAAAAGAACAGGGAACTTGATCAATAGAACAAAAAGGAGAGCCAAGAAATACCTCCACATAAATACATTCAATTGATCTTTGACAAAGGAGCTAAGACAATGGTGCTGAAACAACCAAACATCCACTTGCAAAAAGTGAATCTAAACACAGACCTTACATTTTTCACAAAAATTAATTCAAAGTGGATCAGAGATCTAAATGTAAGACACAAAATTGTAAAACTCCTAGAAGAAAACCTAGGAGAAAATCAAGATGAACTTGAGTTTGGTGATGACTTCTTAGAAATGACACCAAAGGCATAATACATGAAGAAATAATTAAAAGCTGGACTTTATTAAAACTAAAATTTTCTCCTCTGCAAAAGATATTGTGAAGAAAGTTAAAAAGCCACAGAGAAAATATTGTCAAAAGATTTGTGTGCTAAGGGCTGTTATCCAAAATATGCAAAAACTCTTAAACTCAATGATAAGGAAACTAACATTCCTAATATAAAATTAACAGTAATATATAAATATAGATTCATAATTGTAACAAAAGTATCACACTAACGGAACATGTCAATAATAGGAGAAATTGTATGTGGGGGGGGAGGTATTAGAACTAGCTGTATTTTCCACTCAATTTCTCAATAAAACTAAAACTGCAATAAAAATTTTTTTAAAGGAATTTAAGGAAGGAAAAAAAGAAAACTAACACCCCAATTTAAAAAAGGACCAAATACCTTAATAGACATTCCACCAAAGAAGGTATACAGATGGCAAAAGAGAATATGAAAAGATGCTCCACATCATACGCCATCAGGAAAATGCAAATTAAAACAGCAATGAGATACCACTACACACCTATTAGAATAGCCAAAATCCAGAACAATGATAACAGCAAATGATGATGAGGATGTGGAGTAACAGGAATTATCATTCATTGCTGGTGGGAATGCAAAATGGTACAACCACTTTGGAAGACAGTTTGGCAGTTTGTTACAAAACTAAACATACTCATTATATAATCCGAAGATAGTGTTCCTTGGTATCTACCCAACTTATGTTCACACAAAAACCTACACATGAATGTTTATAGAAACTTAATCACAATTGACAATCAAGATATTCTTCAGCAGGAAGAATAAATAGACTGGTAATCCTACAGTAGAATATTACCCAGAACTAAAAAGCAGTGAGATATCAAGCCATGAAAAGATGTAGAAGATTAAATGCATATTACTATGTGACAGAAGCCTATCTGAAAAGGCTACTTAATGTATGATTCCAACTATATGACATTCTGGAAAAGGTAAAACTATGGAGACAGTAGAAAGATCAGTGTTTGTCAAGCGTTAGGGAGAGGATGAATAGGCATAGCACAAAAGATTTGCAGGGCACTGAAATTATTCCGTATGATATTATAATGATGAATACATGTCATATGATATTTGTTCAAATCCATAGAATGTATGATGCCAAGACCGAGCCCTAATGTAAACTGTGGACTTTAATAATGATGTGTCAATGCAGGCTCATCATTTGTAACAAATGTACCAATGTGGTGGGGATGTTGATAATGGGGGAGGCTATGGATGTGTGGAGGTAGCAGGTATAAGGAAAATCTATGTATTCTCTACTCAATTTTGCTGTGAACCTAAAACTGCTCTAAAAAACAAACTCTATTAAAAAATTTTAAGGAAAACACAGAATTCCCAAAGAAGATATATTAATACAAAATTTGTTCAAAAATGATTAAGTGAAATCTAATATACAGCAAGGATATTAAAAAAGACATAAACACTAAAATAAATTAGAAATAAGATTCCAGATAATAACACTGAGGTGAATTTGAATTCCAACAGACTGTGTACAGAGGCCACACAAAGGACTACATCATGTTTCATCTACATTTATCTTTTCTCTTCCTCACATTACCCCTTTTCAAGTGGGGAGGATCACAGTGATATTACATGGCATTTTCTGAGAATTAAGTAAGTTAATAACAAAAGGCCCCGGGCCTTAGCCGATTTTATATATTTCACCTTTTAAAAAAATCAATCTATACATGTCTTACCTAAAAATAAATGAATGAACTAAACAGCAAATCCTCAGACTATATTTTTTAAATAACAAAATTTAATTACGAATAGTTTAAAATGTTTAAGTACAGAATAAAATGACATGTGAAGATGGAACACATATGGTTGAATAAATATTAGGTAATAAATGTCAGAAACCATGGTTGGCAATATTGACCTTAGGAAAAGAACAATTGCAGAGCAAAATTCTATAGAAGGGTTAAAAGGTGTCTATTCCACATGGGTCAGCTAAGCCATAAAGGGAGGGAGAATGGGCAGTGGGGATAGTCCCATCTGTTTAAATTGCAAATTCAACAACTACAGTCTTAAGGGTGAGCTCAGTTTATTTTAGAAAAAGTGAACAAATAGCAGAGTAGCCACACTGATTACACATTATCCAAACTCCAACCTTTGATTACCAGGAAAGACTTGTTCTTCCTCTAAGTACTCTGCATCTGTGTAGACATGATTGGTTTTAAGAATGAAACTTTGAGATCAAACCAGATTTGAACACCTCTAAACCAGCAAGCTCTGCATTGCAATAGGTCCTGCTTTCAAGCAGGTGTCACACATTTTCTATTTTTTGCCCCTGAATTTATTACAAGGAGTGTGACATTCAACTCTGACAAGGTTACTGCAGCAGAAGCATGCCTTCATCTCAGGTTTGTTGATTGACTCCCTAGATCGTAATACCAAAGTAGGATCTTAACTCTTGATAGGCCAAATACATTATTTTTTTTATATAAAATGCCAACTATTCATGGTTAGCAACTGCCAAAGAGAATAATGCTATTCTTTCTATTTTATTTATTTATTTTTATTTTAACTTCTCAATATACGTTGCAGTTGATTTTCGTGACCCTTTACCTGTTCCTCTTTCCCCTCTCCCTCTCTCCCCTCCCCACCCCCCCTACATCACATCTGTTCACTTGTCTTAAGTTCAAGGAATTGTTGTGATTACTATGTCTCCTCCCCCCTTATTTTTTTGTGAGTTTTTTTAATTTTTATCTCCCATAAATGAGAACATGCAGTATCTCTCTTTCTCTGCCTGACTTGTTTCATTTAACATAATCTTCTCTAAGTCCATCCACGTTGTTGCAAATGGTAGTATTTCATTCTTTTTTATAGCAGAGTAGAATTCCATTGTGTAGATATACCACAGTTTCCTTATCCACTCATCTGATGATGGACACTTGGACTGGCTCCAACTCTTGGCTGTTGTAAATAGTGGTGCAATAAACAGTGGAGTACAGGTATCCCTTCAGCATGATGATTTCCATTCCTCCGGTTTTATTTCCAGCAGTGGAATAGCTGGGTCATATGGTAGATTTATTTATAAATGTTTTTAGAACCTCCATAACATTTTCCATAAAGGCTGCACCATTTCGCAGTCCCACCAAGAGTGCAGGAGAGCTACTTTTTCTCTGCAACCTACCCAGCATTTATCATTCTCAGTCTTTTGGATATCACCCATCCCACCTGGAGTGAGATGGTATCTCAAAGTGGTTTTGATTTGCATTTCCTGAGTGGAGAGATGTTGAGCATTATTTTATGTGTCTGTTGGCCATTCGTATATCTTCCTTTGAGAAATGCCTATTCAGCTCTGATAGAGTTTAGACGTGCTGTACGCACAAAAACTCATGGGGAAATCTGATCCCCAATGTGACAGTGTTGAAAGCTGTTTGAGTCATGGGGGCAGATCCCTCATGAATGGATTAATGCTCTCCCTAGGTGGGGGGAGTAATGAGTGAGTTCTCACTCTATTAGTTCTCACGAGAGCTGGTTGTCTAAAAATCCCAGGCATCTCTCCTCTCTCTCTCTTGCTTCCTCTCACCATGTGATTTTCTTGTACCCACTGGCTGCCTGCTGCTTTCCGCCATGAGTAGAAGCAGCCTGAGGTCCATGCCAGATGCAGCTGTCCCAGAATCATAAACCAAATAAACCTCTGTTCTTTATAAATTGCCGAGTTGCAGGTATTTCCATTATAGCAACACAAAAAGGACAAATACAAGCTCCATTGCCCATTTTTTAATTGGGTTATTTGGGTTTTTGCTGTAAAGTTGTTTGAATTCCTTGTATATTCTGGGTATAAATCATTTGTCAGATGTGTATTTTGCAATTATTTTCACCCCCTCTGTTGGTTATGTTTTCACTCTGTTGATTGTTTCTTTTGCTGTTCAGAAGCTTTTTAGTTTCATATAATCCCATTTGTTTATTTTCCCTTTGGTTGCCTGTGCTTTGAGGGTCATATTCACAAAGTCTATACCTACTCTGAGTTCCTGGAGTGTATCCCCTATGTTTTCTTTAAGCAGTTTTATTTTTACAGAATGCATATTTAATTCTTTAATCCATAATGAGTTGATTTTTGTAAATGGTGAGAGGTATGGGTCTGGTTTCATTCTGCTGCATATGAATATCTAGTTTTCCCAGCACCACTTCCTGAAGAGGAAATCTCTTTCCCACTGTGTATTCTTGCTGCCTTTGTCAAGGATCAGATGACTGTAGGTGCATGGGTTGATTTTTGGGTTCTCTATTCTATTCCATTGATCCATGTGTCTGTATGTATGCCAGTACCATGATGTTTTGGTATTGTAGCTTTGTAGCATGGTTTAAAGTCAGGTAGTATTATACCTCCAGCTTCATTTAGTTTGCTCAGGATTGCTTTGGCTACACATGGTCTTTTGTTATTCCAAATAAACTTTTCTTTTCCATTTCTGAGAAAATGTCATTGGAATTTTGATGGGGATTGCAGTGAATCTGTAGATCACTTTGGGTAATATGGACATTTTCACAATCTTAATTCTTCTGATCCAAGAGCATGGGATATCTTTCCATCTTCTTGTGTCCTCTTTAATTTCTCTCAACAGTGGTTTTTACTTCTCTTTGTAGAGATTTTTCACATCCTTGGTTAACTTTACCCCCAAGTATTTTATTTTTTGGTGGCTATTGTAAATGGGCTAGCTTTCTTGATTTCTTTTTCTGCATGTTCACTGTTGGAGTATAGAAATGCACTGATTTTTGTGTGTTGATTTTGTATCCTGCAACTTTCCTGATATCATTTATCAACTCTAAGAGTTTTTTTGTAGAGGCTTTAGACTATTCAATATATAGGATCATATCCTCCACAAACAGGGACAGTTTACTTCATCTTTTCCAATCTTAATGCCCTTTATTTCCTTCTCTTCCCTGATTGCTCTGGCTAGTATTTCCAACACTATGCTGAATAGGAGTTCTGAGAGTGGGAGTCTTTGTCTCATTCCTGTTCAGGATGATATTGTCAGTGGGCTTATCATCTATGGATTTAACTGTGTTGAGATACTTTCCATCTATACCTAACTTGTAGAGAGTCTTTATCATGAAAGAATGTTGAATTTTGTCAAATGCTATTTCAGCATCTGTAAGGATGATAATATGGTCTTTGTCTTTGCTTTTATTTATGTGGTATATCACATTTATTGATTTGCATATGTTGAGCCAACCTTGCATCCTGGGATGAATCTCACTTGATCATGGTGTATAATCTTGTGTATGTGTTGCTGTATTCTGTTATCTAGTATTTTACTGAGGATTTTTGCATCGAAATTCATCAAGGATATTGGCCTATAGTTTTCTATTTTTGATGTATCTTTGTCTGGTTTTGGTATCAGGGTAATTTTGCCTCACAGAATGAGTTTGGGAGAATGGACTCTGTTCCAATCTTTTGGAACAGTTTATAGAGAATTGGTATCAGTTCCTCTTTGAAAGTTTGGTAGAACACTGCAGTGGACCCATCTGGTCCTGGACTTTTCTTTGTTGGGAGCCTTCTGATAACAGCTTCAATCTCCTTTATTGTTATTGTCTGTTCAGATTTTCTATATCTTCCTGGATCAGTTTTCTTAGAGTGTGTGTTCAGAAATTTATCTATTTCCTCCAGATTTTCAAATTTGTTGGCATATAGTTGTTTATAGAAGTCTCTAATGATTCCTTGTATTTCTGAGGTATCAGTTGGAATATAACCTTTTTCATTTCTAATTTTTGTTATTTGGGTCTTCTCTCTTCTTTGCTTAGTTAGTCTTGCTAAAAGTTTGTCAATTTTATTTATCTTTTCAAAAAAATAACTTTTTGTTTCATTGATCTTTTGAATCATATTTGGGGTTTCTATTTCATTAAGCTCTGCTCAGAAATTAATTATTTCTTTCCATCTACTAACATTGTGTTTGGATTGTTCTTCTTTTTCTAGTTCTTTAAGGTGAATTGTTAGGTTGTTTATTTGCCATCTTTACATTCTTCTGAAGCAAGCATTTAATGCAATAAATTTCCCCCTCAGTACTGCTTTTGCAGTATTCCACAGGTTTTGGTATGATGTATCAGTATTTTCATTATTTCAAAATTTTTTTTTATTTCCTGTTTAATTTCTTCTTGAACCCATATGTCATTAAGTAGAATGTTGTTTAATTTCCATGTGTTTGTATACTTTTCAGAGTTTCATTTGTTATTGATTTCTAATTTTAATCCATTGCAATCTGAAAAAATACATGGAATAATTCTAATTTTTTGAATTTATTGAGACTTCATTTGTGACCTAACATGTTGTCTATCCTGGAGAATGTTCCATGAACTGATGAGAAGAATGAATATTTTGAGGTTGTTGGATGGAATGTTTTGTAGATATCTGCCAAGTCCCAGTGATCTAAAGTGTTGTTTAGATGTTGTGTTTCTCTATTGATATTTTGCCTAGATGATCTGTCCAATGTTGGGACTGGGGTGTTCAGGTCCCCTGCTATTATGGTGATAGTGTCTATCTCATTCTTTAGATCTAATAGTGTTTTCTTTATAAATCTGGCTGCTCCAATGTTTGGTGCATATATAGTCTTGATTGTTTTGTCTTCTTGATGGATCGATCCATTTATCATTATATAGTGGCCATCTTTAACCCTTTTAGTGGTTTTTGCTTTAAAGTCTGTTTTATCTGATATAAGACTAGGTATTACAGCTCATTTTTCATTTCTATTTGCATGGTAAATCTTTTTCCATCCTTTCACCCTTAGTCTATATGTGTCTTTACAGGTGAGGTAAGTCTCTTGAAAGCAGCATCCTGTTGGGTCCATCTTTTTAATCCAGTCAGTCAGTCCATGTCTTTTGAGTAGGAATTTAATCCCTTTACATTTAGAGTTATTATTGAAAGGTGTTGATTTACTCCTGGCATTTTACTGATTTTTGTTTAGATGTCTTAAGTATCTTTTGTTCCTTTCTTTCTGATTTTCTTTTTGTCTTCTGTGTTTGTTGGTTTCTTAGGGTGGTAGATAAACTATTTTTTCTCTTTATTGTTAGCATTTTTGTGTTACTAACCAGTTTTGTTCTTTCTTGGGCATTCATGGCAGTGATGGTTATTTTTGAGGTATCAAACCCAGTACTTCCTTGAGAATTTCTTGTAAGGCTGGTCATGTGGTAGTGAACTCCCGCAGTTTTTGTTTGTCTGAGAAATATACTTTTTGTCCTTCATTTTGGAAGGATAGCCTTGCTGGGTAAAGTATTTACTGGCAATGTTTGTCCTTTAGAATTTTGAATATATCATCCCATTCTTTTCTTGCTTTTAGGGTTTCTGATGAAAAGTCCCATATTAGTCTGATTGGGGCTCCCTTATAGGTGACTTGCCAATTCTCTCTTGCAGTTTTTACAATTGTCTCTGTCTTTAAGTTTTGCCAATTTGACTATAACATATCCTGGAGAGGACCTTTTGAGGCTGAATATATTTGGGGATCTTTGGGCCTCTTGAATCAGATTATCTGTGACTTTCCCTATATCTGGGAAGTTTTCTGCTATCATTTTGTTGAATATGTTTTCAATGTTATTTCCTTTTTCCTCCCCTTCTGGAATACCCATGATTCAGATATTTGAGCACTTAAGGTTGTCTGTTATCTCTCTTAGATTTTCTTCAACTTTTTAAATTCTTTTTTCTGGCCTGCCTGTGTTAATTCAAACAGCCTGTCTTCAAGGGGCCTGCCTGTGTTAATTCAAACAGCCTGTCTTCAAGGTCAGAAACTCTCTCTTCTGCTTGTTCTAGCCTGCTGGTTAGACTCTCTGTTGTGTTTTTTTATTTTGTTAAATGAATCCTTCAGCTCCACAAGCTCTGCTACATTCTTTTTCAGGGAATTGATTTCTTTGTACATTTCTTCTTTCAGATCCTGTATATTTTTTCTCATTTCATTGTGTTGTCTGAGTTTTCTTGTATCTCCCATTTAGTTTCCTTAGAATTGTTGCTCGAAATTCCTTGTCAGTCATTTGAAGGACTTCCTGTTCTATAGGATCCAGAGCTTCAGAGTTATTATTTTCCTTTGGTGGTGATTTACTTTCTTGAGTTTTCATATTTCTGGTATCTTTCTTTTGGTGTTTAGTCATTGTTGCAGAGGGTATCATGGTCTACTCGTTCCACCCTCATGTCCAGCCTGGATCATGAAGGGACTGCCAATTCTGGGCAGTGGGAACTAGCCTGGGCTTGGGGGTCCCATGGTGCCTGCCTATTCTGGCACAGCTGGCTTGTGGCGTGTGGGCCTGGAAGTTCTCAGGCCTCTCTGGGCAGCAGGGACTGACCTGTGCTTTGGGTCCCATGGCACCTGCCTGTTATGGCACAGCTGACTCAGGGCATGTGGGCCTGGTGGCTCTCAGACCTCTCGGCATGGGCAGACTGGCCTGGGCTGGAAGCCCCATGGTGCCTGCCTCTTCTGGTGTGTCTCCCTCAAGGCATGGTGGCCTGGTGGCTCTCAGGCCTCTCTGGGCAGTGGGGACTGGCCTAGGCAGGGTGTCCCATAGCTCCTGCCTGCTCAGGTGTGACTGACCCAGGGCATGTGGGCCCAGAGGCTCTCAGGCCTCTCTGGGTGGCAGTACTGTCCTGGGCTGGGGGTCCCGTGGTGCACGGCTCCTGCCTGTTTCAGTGCAGTTCTCGGGCCTCTTGTTGCTCTTTAATAGTTGCAAATTGGTTGATTTGTGGGAGAGTGTGACACTAGGAACCATCTACTCCACCATCTTGACCAGACTCTATTCTTTCTATTTCTTAATCATGTCCTTGAATATTTGTTCATCCTTTTCCTTTTCTTACCTCCCAGTGTGATAAGAAATTTTAATATATACTCTGTGCAGAAATATTTTACATCAGTAAAAGTACATAATGCATTTTCAAATATGCCATGTATTTTATGTCATAAGCAAAGCAAAACTGGGAATTTAAAGACTAAATTTGCAAAATATCTTAAATCTTCTCTGAGTTATTTTTCAGATCCTATGTACATGAATAAAGATAGAATGTTTTAATAATGCAATTAATAATGTTGAATTAATAAAATTAAAGTTATGTGTAGATACCATTTATTCACAGCAGCTAATATTCACAGAATTTGATTTTCTTCAGCACATCATTGTAGACTCTTGTATTTTTTCCAAATTGGATTTAGCCATGAAGCTGAGAGAAAAAGTAATGGGGCCAGTGAGAATTATGAAATCATTTTAATAGGGAAGGAAGTGAAGCTAAGACAGCCAGTTAAGCAGGAAGCAGAGGGACTGTGCAGCAGAAAGTACCTTTGAGGTAAAAGATAATGTAGTGGGAATGACTGAGTGAGAGAGAGATGCAAAGCTAGAAAGTTGTATTAGTGATTGACACTGAGGGATATCCATGGTCTTCCATGATAGAAGCAGAAATACAGTACACAGATATGCAGTCGGATAAGTCATTGCCTGGCTGACAATGAATCCAGTTGCTTCATCTAGAAAGGCAAGTGACTAGAGGGAAGGTCAGTACCAGCTTCAAGTAGGGCTGCCATACGGGTAGATCCCCTAGGCCCCTCAGGATACAGATAGCCAGGGTAAACTGATGGTGAAAATCGCTCACATGAGGTGGGTTTTCCCCGGTGTAGGACCCTTTGACTGGAGATAATCCTGACTTTACATGAGAAAAGCTGCTAGCTGCAGCCCGGGGTCTAATTCATACTAGTTACTTCATTCCTGCAAAGGATCCTTACACAATATTTTTTTTTTCCAAAAATAATATATATAAAAGTATATATACATCCAATCTGGTATTTTGATAGTTTTCTAGCATAGAAAGTTTCTCATCCTTAATTCCCCTTTAATCATTGACTGCGACCCTGAGGTCAGTCATCCACTCCTAGAGCTTCTCTCGGCGCTTATATTCTAGTAATGGGAGAAAAACAAGTGAAAATCTGTATTATGTCAGATAGTGATAAGTGTCAGGTGGAAAAGTAAAGCAGAGATGAGGCTGGGTAATGCTTGTGGAGGGAAAGCCCATGTAATTTTAAGTAGCATCATCAGTGAAGACCTTTATCGAGAAGACAACGTTGTATGAAGACTGGAGCCAGGTGCCATGAAGACCTAAAGGAAAACCATTCCTGGTAGATAAAAAATCAAATACAGAAACTGTGCAGTGGGAGCAAATCTTATTTGAGGAACAGCAAAGAGATCATTAAGGATAAAGAGGGAGTGAGCAAAGATGAAAATAGGAAGAAATGAAGATGGGGAGCAATCAAGAGGATCAAATCATGTAAGGCCTTATAGGCCTTGCTGGACTAAGATTTTACTCTCAGAGAAGTTCAGGATTTGAACAGACCAGGGACACAATCCAGTTTATATTTTAAAGGGTTATTTGGCTGCTGCATCAAGAATGAACAAAAAGGCAGCATAAGTGGAAGCAGAGAATCCAGCTAAGAGGTCATTGCAGTAACCCAGACAAGAGGTAATGAAGGCTTATAGCAGAATGGTGGGGAAAGAAGTGAGAAGCAGTCAGATTCTGGACTTATCTTGAAGCCAATGGAATTTACCGTTGAGGAGATATGGGATGTGAAATAAAATAGAGAGTTGAGGAAGAACCAAAGTTTTGGGGGCCTGAAAACCTAAAACAAACAAGCAAACAAGAAAGACTGCATTGCCCACCAAGATGGAGAAGCTCTGGGAGGATAAATTTGGTTGAGGGGATATAAAGATTTCATTTTTGAACATACTCAATTTATGCCACATTATATCCATCCCAGGAGAGATGTTAAGTATGCTGTTGAGTCTGTAGTTCAGAGGAGAAGTTTGCTCTAGTAGTATCAATTTGGAAATCATTATCATGTAGATAATGCTTAAAGGCAAGAAGCTGAATGCGTTTCCCAAGGGAGTCAGTGTAGACAGCAAGGTAGGTAAGGAGATACCAGTAAAAGGTGTTGAGTAGGGATGGTCAGTGCAGAAGGCAGGAAATCAGAGAGCTCTCTTTCCTCAAAACCAAATGCAAAAAGTGTCTCAGAAGAGGAGAGATTGTTCACCTATGTTAAATGCTGCTAACAGATCAAGTGAGATGAGCACTGAAAATTAAATACTCGAGTTTATCAATGAATGATATCTTGGCAAGAGGAGTTTTGGTGGAGGAGGGATAGAGAAAAGGGGAAACTTGCAGTTAATTCAAAAAGGAAAGTAGGCAGGGATTGAAAGCAGAAAATATAAACAATATTTTAAAGAAATTTTGCCACTCAGCAAAGAAGGAAAAACAGTGGAAGGGGGGATAACCCAAGATGTGGGAGAGAGAACACTGAAAAGTTACAGCATGTTTGTATGTTGTGAGTTGGCAGAAATTAGAGAAATATGCATACAAACATGAGAAGGGAAGAATTGCTAGAGTGATGTTCTTGAATAGATTCAAGGGAATGGGATCTAGTACACGAGTGTAGCAATCAGCCCTATAAAGAAGCAAGGACAGCTCACCTGGAGTAAAAGTGATGAACATACAGTGTATGGGCAGAGGTGCATTTGACAGAGGAGATGTGGTAAGGGCAAGCAGATTACATCCTGATCTATCCAGGTTTCTCAGAGAAATAATGTCATCACATGAATATGATCAGGGGAAGGTCTGAAGATAATGAAATGTTTGAAATGGAAGACAAGGTCAATAGGAGAAAGCAGATTTCCAGTGAGCACAAATTCTTTAGCACTACTTTGAGTTTGTTTGGTTTTCAAAAAAACTATACAGAAAATGAGACACACCCCCTAAGAACACATTCTCTCAAGGAGAATGGCTGAATAGCAAAATTCTATGCTGGTTGAATGATTGTGTGTGTGTGTGTGTGTGTGTGTGTGTGTGTGTGTGTGTGTGTGTGAGAGAGAGAGAGAGAGAGAGAGAGTTTACATATATTGAATTGTAATCTCCTATTATAAACTGATTCCTCACTCCATATGCCATGAGATCATCTTTCCAGTTCATCAAGGAAATCTACCTCATACCTTTTAAAGCTATCTTACCTCTTACATGCATCTCCTTTATGTACAAATGCTACATTTATTTGCTGGGCATTTTTTTTCAGTGTTTTACTACGATATTACATGCTTCCATAAGTATTTCTGCAACATATTCTTATATATCTGTGCTGTTACATGATTACATAAAGTTCAAAAAGTGAAATTCTACCTTAAATACTTGTGTATGTCAATACAGATATAAGGATGCTGGGATGTCTACATGTAACAAAGAAATAAAACATGATTTAACAATCTGAATCAGTTATTACAGTCTTTGACACCACAAGATTTTGTGTATGCTATCACCAAACCAGGCTGAAGTATGATGTTAACAGTTTCTAATTCTCCGTACACCAGTAACTTTGAACTAAAGAATCTGAATCATCTCATCACATTAGCTATCTTTTTAAATATCATGTAACTTTCTGTGGTTTCTTAGAAATTACTCTGATTACCTAGTTTATGACCATCCTTTCAATTAGGAATGCAATACAATTTTATTAGCTTTTTGTATAATTTTATCCTGAAAACTGAAAACAAGTTGAGAATGATTAATAAAATGTAAAGATATCTTTATATAAGCCATGAATATATGGACATGTTTCCACTTTGACACTTGATGGTTAAAGTGACAAACCTCATTAAACTTGCATAATGAGTATGGATTAACTACTTTCAATATTCTGTTCTCCAATATCATGCACAGCATTATTTTCAGTTTAATTTGGGTGTCAACACATATTCATAAATAAAAAATAATTGGCTATTCAACCGTGATTATAAACCATATTAATCTGCTTATGACTTTTAGCAACAATACAGTGTTAATACATATGAATCAAATGTTTCAAAATTATATATGGGTAACAATTGAAGTTCAAACCATCCTTAGAGCCAGAGCAGGGTTTATAAAAGCAATAGTCTGGAAGATGAGATAAGTATAGCTGCTACTAAGCTAAAAGAGTGAAGAATTCCACCAGAACTCTAAAATTTCTATTTTGGCCATTCGACATGTTCCGTGTATGTTATTTTTGGTGCAGTAATTAGAAATTTGACCAACTAAAGACAATCACAGATGAAATCACAAGTAACACAGTTAAATTTGTGTTTGTATAGTCTCACTAAAATAACCACAATTCACTGAAAGAAGAATTGAACTATCGAGCCATGTTCATCCAACCTTTACACTGAAGAACTAGTCTGAAGATGTCTGTTAATGCGATGAACATCGTAGCCATAGAAACAAATAATATTTAAATATATAGAAAAAAAGTTGAGTATGCTATAGTCTTTTTGGTCACATCTCCAAGCACAAATACCCAAGTGGTGATATACATATGATTACATTGTGGTGCTTCTCTCAAGATGACGTGCAGAAACAAAAACCTGAAATCACTCTAATCTCCTCTGAAACTTATGTGTAAGACACACTTATTTTATCCCAAAGGAGCAAAAGTCACTCATAAGAGATTGAAACCAAAACTTAACCAGATGCTGTATGAGGCTAATTGAACGTGAGCCATGTAAAGACCCTCCCCCAAACAATCTATTTCATTACCTGACACCAACAACTCTCAAATTTGGTTCTCTACATCTTTAAGACCTTCCATATTGAAGGTGAAGATTAGCCTTTTCGTGAAAAATTCAGATTTGTGTCAGGAAAATAGCACCTTTATTTACTCTACAAATTCTACTGATTATATAACATTCTGACTCTAAATTTTGGAGATAAAAATTATGTAAGAAATAAATCTTTCCTTCAAGGAGCCTAGATTTTCTTCTATATTTTACACTATATGTTCTTTTAAATACTAATTTAATTACAATTTGAAAAGACAAATATGCTCCAAAACTATTTCCCTATGTGTTCCGAGATAAAGAAAGTAAGTATGTTTTTGATGCTGAGAACGATGTTCTTCAATGTCAGAAGACAGAGTTACAATATGAATATTGTGAATTCTGGAATGAACTTTATTTTGTTCAACTGGAATTATAGATATCAGTATTAATTCACAGTTTTCAATATCTAGCTAACTAGCCATCTAGTAATACATATAGTATGTGTATTTATAAATGTGTATAAACATATACACATATACACATACAGTTAAATTTATGTTTCTGTGTATAAATAAAAATATATCTCTTTGCTAAATCTGTCAGCTTAAAGGGTCTAGAAACAATTATACTCAAGTACAAAATGACCAACTCAGAGCCCAGATCTTGGTTTCTAAATTCTACTATCCACTGAATAATCCTTGGAGAAATGGCCAATTTCAGGCTAGGACTAGAAAAATACAAGGGTATCCTAGAACATATTATGCCAAATATTAGAGTACTCAAAGGTTAATGAGCACATGTTCAAAGGATACAGGAGCCAAAATAAAGGAGTCATCTTCTGATCTACCTTATGATCCAGCTATCCCAGTACTGGTTATATACTCAAATGAAATGCAATAGATATATCAAAAACACACCTGTACTCCCATGTTCACCAAATCACTATTCACAATAGCCAAGAGATGGAAACAACCTAAATGCCTATCAACAGATGACTGGATAAAACAACTGTGGTATGTATACACAATGGAATACTATTGTGCTATAAAAAGAAATGATATACTATCATTTGCAGCAACATGAGTGGGACTGGAAACCATCAAGTTAAGTGAAGTAAATCAGGCAGAGGAAGACAAATACTGCATGATTTTACTCATACATGGAATCTAAAAGAAAAAATAAAAGTGGTTCCCATAGAAGTAGAAAGTAGAATAACGGTTACTAGAGGACAGGAAGGAAGGGAAATTGGGGGAGTGTAAATGTGGACTAACAGGTATAAAACTATGCTATGTACACTAAGTGAATCACTGTGTAGTATATGCATGTATTGAAACACACTGGACTTTGGGTCAAGATGGTGGAATAGACGGTCCCCAGCATCACTTCTTCCCAAAAAACAATGAATTTACAACTATAACAATGTAACATCAGCCAAGCTGGGGCCGCTGGAGCTCAGGTGAAGAGGAGGAGAGACCTATGGAACTCATGAAGATGGGAGAAACCACGAAGAGAGAAAGAAAAAACTGCTCTCAGTGTTTCGGGCCATGGCCACTTTAAAGCTGGAGCACATGGAGCAGGAGCTGGCAGAAGCCGCAGCTGTGCCCTTTAGATGGAATTACTTGGAGGCGGAAGGGGTGAAGAGGACTTTGGTGGCCCCCAGGGCAGCAGGACCACTAACAGGGTTCATGCGGACCCACGCAAGAGTGAGGAGCCAGAACAGCTGAAAAAGGGAGCCAGAGGAGGGTGAGTCAGCACAGGGGACTGGCGCAGGGCCTCCCATGGGAAGTGTTTGGAGCATGGGCTGTGGGGGAGATGGGCCCACCGGGGGAACAGTGGGACACAGCAAGGACAGCCGATCTGCCCCCCAATAAGTGCAGGACCACTCAGAGGAGAATGGTCAGGAATGCAGAATTGCATGGGGTGCAGTTCAATAAAAACTCAGGCCCAGATCAGAGTTTCTACACAACACAGGTGCACCAAGTATCTGGAGAGCTGGAAGTACCTATAAGGTCAAACCATTAAACCCTGAGCTACACAAAAAGTCTTCCCTAGGGAAACAGCAGCAAAGAGCAGCAATTTAGCTCAACAACGCAGCTCGAGTACTGGTTCCCACAAAAAGTTCCCCCATTTTAGAAGCAAGCTTAGGACAAAAACTTAGTTCCAGCCCAGGCATACCATGAATGCTTTGGGGCCCACCAGGGGACATGAGGCATGGAGCCAGGGGCAGGACCCCAATCCACAACCACTCACACCACCAGCACCTCAGGGCCCCACCTGGAACCCAACAATTGGAGTCAAGGACTGGACCCTACTTCCACATACTGGCACACCACCAATGCCTAGGGGCCGGCTGGGGACCCAGGGCTAGCAGCCGGGACTGGACCCCCTTCCCACAACCAGACACCCAGTGCCAACACTTCGGGGCCCACTCAGGGACATGGGGAAAGGAGAAGGGGACTGGACCCCCCATGCTAGTGCCTTGGGGCCCAAACTGGGACCCAGAGCATGGAGAAGGGGACCAGACCAACCTCCCACAACCAGGTACCCCATGCCAGCACCCTCGGGGCCAACCCGGGGACTTGGGGTAAGGAGGTGGGGACTGGGCCCCCTCCTACAACCAGACACCCTGTGCCTGTGCCCTGGGGCCCACAAGGGGACCCAGGGTATGGAGCTGGGGACTGGACCCTCCCCATGACCAGGCACCCTGTGCCAGCTCCTCAGGGCCTGCCCTGAAACCCAGGGCATGGAGAAGGAGACTGGACCCCCGTTCCATAACTAGGCACAGCATGCCAGCACCTTGGGGCCTGTGCTGGGACCCAGGGCATGGAAAAGGGCACAGGACCCCCCTTCCACAACGAGGCACCCTGTGCCAGTGCCCTGGGGCCCACAAGGGGACCTGAGGTATGGAGCTGGGGACCGGATCCCCTCCCACAATGAGGCACCCCATGCCAGCACCTCAGGGCCTTCCCTGGGACCCGGGACATGGAGAAGGGGACCACACCCCCTCCCAGAACCAGGCACCCACACCAGTGTCCCAAGGCCCACAAGGGGACCCAGGGTACAGAGCTGGGGGCCGGACCCCCTTCCCACAACCAGGCACTCTGTGCCAGCACCTCAGGGCCCACCTATAGACCCGTGGTAAGGAGCTGGGGACCGGACAACCCCACACAACCAGGCACTCTGGGACAGTGCATCAGCGCCCTGCCCAGGGGCCTGAGGCATGGAGAAGGGCACCAGATCTCCCTCCCACAACCAGGCACCCCACGCCAGCACCTCGGGGCCTGCCTGCAGACCTGGGGCATGGAGAGAAGGACAAGACCCCCTCCCACAACCAGGCACCCTGTGCCAGCGCCCAGGGGCCCACCCAGGGACCCAGGGTGTGGAGCCGAGGCCCAGACCCCTGTCCCACAACCAGGCACCCCATGCTAGTGCCTTAGGGCCTTCCCTGAGACCTGGGGCATGGAGAAGGGGACCAGACCCTCCTCCCACAAACCAGGCATACCACACCAGTGCCTTGGTTCTACCCATGAACCCAAGGCATGAAGAAGGGGTCCGAACTCCCCTCCCACAACCAGGCACACCATGCCAGTGGCTTGGGACCCACTCGGTGACCCAGGGCATGGAACTGGGGATCAGACACTCTCCACAACCAGGCACACTGCCAGCCCCAAGGAGCATGCCAAAAACATCTCCTCCATGTGGGTGGCCCACCATAGCTACTACGATAACCATGGCTGCCGTGAAGGTGGCTAGATGCCACAACCACCACAACCACCACGCAGATGGTCCACCAGCCACTGGAGTGAGTTGCCACAAGGAGAGTCACCTGCATAGATAAAGAAAGGAAGAGGATGTCTCTCTCCACAGAGCCCACTTCAGAATGAGGAAGAGGCATCTGCTCTATGATAGTATTGGGGGACCTGATCACACCTCTCAGCATTGGACAGATCACTGGGCAGCAAATCAACAGAGTAACCATTATTCTTTCAGAGGGAGAGAAGAAACCTAGGGTGATTAGGGGGGTAGGGGGGAGAGAAAGGGGGATGAAGAGGGATTAGACAAGGGACATAAAGAATAATTACAATTTATAACAATATATATGCTAGTAATATTGATTTGATCCACATATCTCAATGTTGAAACCCCAAAATATGTATAATCAATTTTGATTCAATAAAAATTAAAATTAAAAACAGAAACACACTGTACATCATAAATATGTACAAGTATATGTTAAAAAATTTTTTAAATGAAATTAAAATAATAAGAAATTAATCGCCAATGGTTGGTGAAAAGTGCAGACAGAACTTTGAGGAGTAACAGGATATTTTAACGAGCTCTCAAAGTATCACCCCACAATTTACTTAATATTTGCAAAGAAAAAAATATTACATTTTCATAGAAAAAGCTCACATACATCACCTTAACCAAGGTCAACATCACCAGAAATGGAACAAATCGACCTGATATTTCAAGAAATGATGCACTCAGAAGAACACAATATCACTTCTGTATATTCTCACCAAAAATACAATTAAATTGAAAGATTTTTACAAGCAGCTGGTAATTATTTGTGTCCTATTTAAAGTGACAGAGGAATTTTTTTTTTAAACGATGAAAGGAACATGAAAAGTTAATGCAAGAAACGATCTGGAATTTTGCTATGAAAAAGACTCTCAGAACCATTTGTGAAATTTGTATAAGGCCTGTAGATTAGCTAATAGCAGTGTTTCTATATTTTCCTGATTTTATAAGTACACAATGGTTGTGTAAAAGAATATGATATTCTTTTTTTTTCCTAATGGCAAAATTTCTGTATCAGATTTTATAATGTCCCCCCCAACAAGAAAATAATATCTTAATATAGACATCTGTGTGTGTGGTTACGTGGGGGGGGGGGTACGTGTGTGTGTGTATGTGTGTGTGTGTGTGTGAGAGAGAGAGAGAGAGAGAGAGAGAGAGAGAGAGAGAGAGAGAGAGAGAGAGAGAGAGAGGGAGAGAGATATGAAAGGTGAACATAACCATTTGGCGAATCCAATTGAAGGGGATGCATAAATTCTTTCTACATTTCTTGCAAATTTTTTTCTGAGCCTAAAACAATGTTTCCAAATAAAAATGTAGAAGAAAATGATGCCAATTACTGTATGGAGTCACTTGGAGATTTCAAATGAACATTATAATATTGAAGGGCCTGAAATTACTTTTTAAATTTGTTTAACTTTTATTTCTAAAACATATAATTAGGAGCCATATGTGCCCATTCAATTGTTGCCAGAAATCTCTATATTGTGAATTTATCAGTATTTGTACAGCTCCAAAACAAGTGCACATTTATTTTCATTCCAAAATACATTTTTATATCCTTCAGGAATATCCTAGAGAAGAGCTTGGTAATCTACAGGGCAAGATTCAGACATCCTATGTTGTTCTTGGAAAGGCTGATACTACAGCCATCAAACCTTTCACACAAGTACTGTATGTTAATGGGCAGTAAGTGTAAAAATGTGGGGAAACAGTCATGCTCTACATACTGGTAGAGCATATAAATTAGCAACCTGTCTGGAGGGAAATATTGCAAAATATATCAAGCTTACGAATTTTTACTAGAGAAACAATTTGTTAGCTGCACAAAAGCGTATGACAGGATAATAAACACTATATTATTTATACAGCAAAACTCTTAGAGCAACTTAATTGCCCATCACTGTAGGATGGACCTAGGATTAGAATGCATAAATACTATAGAAGGCTACAAGTACACCATACAAGTTAAGAGTCTGAGTACATAAGTCAGATAGTACTTACTTTTCCTTAAGCCTCAGTTCTTTCATCATAGAATTTTTGTGAATGTTAAATAAAGATAAAGTATGCATTTCATAGGGTTTTTGTGAGAGTTAGTATATAAAATATTCAGCACAGCGCCTGGCATGAATTAGATGCAAAATAAAATTTAGCCATTGTTTTGTTTCATTACTAATTTATACTCACACAATGGAACACTTTGCAGCTATTTTATTCCATGGTGTCTACACACTATCTACATTAATTTTTATATTATATTTAAGTATAATATTGTTAAAGTGAAAAAGTCAGTTTCAAATAGAATTTAGTATGTCTAGTACGTGTGTGAGTATCTCCACAGAAATTATCGACAAAGGTATAGTCTAAATATTAATTCATAATAATCATGTTTTTCTTTAAATCTACTTTTTCACCTTTTTGAATATGCATGTAGTAATTTCATAATTATGAAAAAGGGTGTCATTTTCATTTTTAAAATGCCATCCCAATACTTAATCCTCTCCCCTTTATCTCAATCTCATTTCCAATTTTTATTGCCCAGGAGAACAGGAGAGTCCATACACCCCCAGCACCAGAAGGGATATGAGTGAAGACACTGCACATGAAGCCCATATCCTTCAACCACCCACCTTGTAGGCTTTTCTAATTCTAACCATGTAACCAATTTGTTCTATGCAGGTATTGAATTTTTAATTAATATTTAAAAATCTATACTCAATTATTTGAACTTTGCATGAGAGAATTTTATTTTATTGATAATGCTTGCACCTAAGGATTTTTTAAAAATCGAATATGTCCTGTGTTTGTAGATAGTAGGTGGGAAACAATTTTGACTCAAAGAAATTGGGTATAGTCACTTATTAAAGCAAAAAGAGTAATGCAGTTTTAATGCAAGTTGTATTTTACAGAAAGACAAGTATTAAATAAGCATAAAACTGTACACTATACTTTATATAAGATACCATTAACAGTACGGTGCATGATTGTTCTACATCCTCCAAAACGAATTAAAGTAAAAATGATTTCCTGTTACATTTATTGTAATATGCATCCTAACTTCATAAATGTTAAATAGGAAAAAAATAAAATAAAACCCACAACGTTTTAGAAGAATGAATCACCATATTTCCATAGAGGTGGTATTTCTTAACATTGTATTATGGAGGTTACTGCATCAAATCCTATGAGATGCATTAAAATGAGATTCTCTTCTTACTTCAGTTATTGGCTATTAACACAATTTGCACAAAATTGAATCAGTGTATATAATGAAAAGGGTTAAACCTCTAAGCAAATAATATTCCAATGAACCCCATCCATAATTAACACATGAAGGGCTAATATAAAGTTGAAGCACAACTTTTTTTTTTTTTTTCTAGCTCAAGGCTGATAAAGCAATAATCTCTGCACAAATGTCTTTTCTTCCCCATCCAACATAAACCAGTGCTTAATGGAAAGTCAAGAACCTTATTATGAAAACCGATCTAAATCAATAGTACACAGACAGTGGTTAATGATGCTAGGCAGCTTTTTCAAATGCATTTACTGACAGCATCACATCCCTCTGGTCAGGAGTTATTGGGAACACATCTTGAAAAGCACACCGTGACACAAAGAATGCATGCAGATGCCTGGTACTTGAGACTAAATTTAATCACCTCCTGCTTGTGACCATTTGGCAGCTTTGGGTAAGTTCTCTCCCGAACCAACTCTCTGAAGCTGCACTATTAAAGTGCTAATTAAAGAAAGTACATGGAAGGCATGAACACTAGGAGTCTGGGGTAATTGGCTACAAAAAAGACAAGGTTGAAACACATCGCTTTGTCTGCTCTTCCTGATTAGACTCTAATTCGAATACCAATATTTCACTGCACGCCAAGGTGCTCTGGGAGAGGTATCTGCCTCTCCTGCAGTTGAATGGATGGCACTTGTGTGAAAAGGGAAAAATAGCAATTTTGTTTTATATTTAATCCTCTGACACGTTTAGGATCAACAGGGAAGTCCACAAAACTTTTCATGTGTATCTTTATATGACTTAATTTAAGATGAGAGAAAGAAAAAAAAATCATCTAATGAAACAAATAAGTAATTCTGTGTGACAGAAGTTACTCAGTAAGCTCATCGCAAAGCAACAGTAATTACAGTTGAAGTGCTTATGTGCTGCCTGATAAACCAGTTCAAAACATAACGCATCTATTTCTCATCTACTTCTACCTTTCTTCATAAATGAGACACTTACATAATAATAGGTCCAGAGTGGGTGGGGGGGAAGAAACGGGGTGGGGGGGAAGGAGAACAAGGGTGGTTACAAATGTTTTGAAGCATCTGCCATGCTCTAGACAGTTAACTGAGCATGGCGTCTGCACCATTTTACTTAATCCAATCAATAAAGCAATAAAGTTGGTATTATTTTCTTCTTGATTGATGAATGATTTAAGATAAATTGGATTGTGAATCTACCTAGAATGTCCTGTAAAAGAGTGAATTCCAATTTCTAAATATGAGGAAACTGAAGCAGAGAAAAAGTGTTTTTGCTAAGAACACATAACCAGTTAATTCTGGATCCAGAATTTGAGCCCGAACTCTCTTCTGCAATGTATATATGAATTGTTGTATAATAAACATGACTATTAGTGGTTATAAAGGTAACACTCCTATTAAATTATTGGATCACTAAAGCTGAACTTTAATATCAATACAATTTAAGTGAATATGATACCATCAAAAACAAATTTAACCTTTCATTATGCTTAGTTTGTTTTATATATGTGACATATTTAAATATATATTTAAATATTATCAGTCACTACAAAAATAGCTCAAGTCCAACAGTTCCATGGATGTTGAAACAGTTGACATTATCTTCCTATATGAATATTACTACATGGCATACTTGCTCAACAAAATTAGTCCCACAATATTTTATTTTATTATTTTGAATTGAAACATAACTGATTATACATATTTGTGAGGTACAGATTTGACTATGAGTATTTGTGTAATGATCAATTCAGTATAATTAGCATATTCATCATTGCAAGCCCCATAATCTTTTAAACACAAGCACCTTCATTGGTCATACTTTGGAAAAAATCTGAATGTAAGTAAATATTCAAAGCTGAAAAGTACCTCTGAAGTTGGCTTATTTGTCAAAATTTATTTTACAGAGCCCATTGTCTTTGAGATAAACTCCTAATTTGAGCTGGAAATGAAAGATATATCCTCAAAAATGGCAGGTTTCAAGCTAGTACTCAATCTTCAGAAGGGTCACTATTCTGTAACCACATATGAAAAATCCCTTAACATTCTAAAAGAAAACCCTGGAGGAAGCAGTCAGAAGTCACTGAGTCTGGACTCTGCAGGGAAAGGTCCACAGGCACAGGCTTTCAGAGACTGGGCAGCTAAGAAGGAAATCTGGAAGAAGAGATTTTTAATATACTCGACTTTTATACTTGATGTGATTTTCTCTCCCTCCTCCATTCACCCTTGTCTATCTCCTCTTTGAAATATTCAAAAAAGTCTACGTGTGTCTTTGTATCGGTGAATTGCTTTTCAGAAATTGAAAGAGCTGTTGAGAAAACACTTGTGAATCCAGCAGCTGGAGGAAGAAGGTGCCATGATCATGGAAGTCTCTAGCATTTCACAGAAATAGAAGGGGGCACACAGTAGAACTTTTTGTTACTTGAGAACATAGAAGAGGCTCATGCACAGATCCCAAGCTTCAGACAGTAAGAGATCAGAATCAACACCTAGACTACATAATCAGAAGTCAAGACTTCTGAAAAACTTTTAATGCAGAAACTAAAAAGGGACAAGTACTGAGTGGTCTTACAGGAGGTCTTCTACCACCATCTCAAAATGAGTACAACCCCGGGTCCTTTTTGCTTTTTTGTTTATTTGTTTTTAAAGTAATGGCTGCATCTGTTTTGTTTTGTTATGTTTCTTTGCTGTAACTTCAAAGTAAGAGTTTCCCCTGCTGGGCAAAGTTAATCTTTCTGCCTCTGTCCTGGACTTTACACAGTGCTACAAATCTTAGTCCAAACAAATCCTCAGGTAGGTCTTCATGAAAATCACTCAGTCTGAGGCAGATACTCTCTTCTGGAGTCCTATTGTACACCACGTATGCCTCCTTCATATCACTTACATATTGGACCAAACATGATACAAACTGGCTGAATGGAGTTAGTTTGTAGAAAAGTGGGAGGCACCCCATGCCAAGCAAAGAGGACAAAGTATCCTTGGTAATCTTCTCTCTGAAAAATGGTGCCAGGGAAAGAGAGTCCAGTGTTATTGGAAGAGTGAGTAACAGGCATATACGGGGTAGGAAACATTTGACATCTTTAGCCCACCCCCCAGTATATTGTAAAGTCCTCAAAGGCAAGAACATACATATCCTTTTTTTTTCCCCCTGAATTTTCAGCACTTAGTCCAGTACTTGGTTGGTGGTATGTTTTTGATGTGTTTCTTATGTTGATAAACGAATGAATTAATGTACGAGTAAATGATCATACAACCAATTTTAAGTCAGTAACAATCTGACGTTTTTGAAATTTTTAAAATAGACAACACATAACAGTTCACATGTAGAGCAGAAAGATCTGTTCACAAAGAGCAAATTGCAGGTGCTGTGAGGAAGCTGCACTGTAATTGCATGCAAGATGCTGGCGGATGTCACAGCAAACGGTAGCTGCGTGAAGTGAGTCTGTGTCCTGGTACTCTCCCCCTGAAAAAACGGTGCCAGAGAAGCAAATTCACACAGTAAGTAATGGGGCCGATAGGAGGTGAGATAATAGACTGAAACATGTGAGGATATTGGGTAAACCAGACAATCCAGATGGTATTAGACATAAACATGCTAAACAATGTGTCAGTGAAAGAGCACATAACAAGTGGCATCTGACAAGAAGAGGGCGGCAACAGATGGATTTTGATGCACTGAGCTGAGGCACTAAATTACCTCCTCTACAGTCTCCAAAAGATCAGTGGCCCTGCCACATGGGTCTCAAAATTGATACATGGGTCTCAAAATTGATACCATTACACTTAGTTTCTTAAGTTTAGTATTTGCTGTGCCCACATAGTACCAAATACATTCCTAGATAATGCTGCAAGTTTATAATCCTTTGTATTTATTTAGAATGTTGTGCTTTTTACATACTTTGATACATATTACTAAGAACAATGCCCTGAATGAGAAGGGGAAAGTGAGACAGGAAGGAAAATTGTGTTCTAGCGTGTTAAATATTCCCTAATATCACAAAGGAATATATTGGCTAAAGCCATCAACTAGAATTTGTGTCCTTCTCTAGCACTTTTCCACAGTATTGGAGTGTTTCTTTGAATAGTGACCTGTAATATGAATGAAATGAATATTCACCTGTAATGTTATGTTCTTGCTCCCAGATCAGGGAGTAACAACATATTACAGGTGAGTAATGCATGGAAATATAACACAAATATTTTATCAACAAGCATAGAAGTATAATGACTGCAAATAAACATTAAATGAGTATATTTGAAATCAATTTTGCAGGTTAAGACTAATTTCAGAAGAGAATATGCAAAAGGAAAATTATAAAAACCGGTTAACTAAATAGAGAGACAAGGTTAATAAACAGTTATTCTTAAATCAACCACTTCAGCACTGACTTGATTTACCTCTGGATAATGGCAATATCCTTGTAGTTAATCTGTCTCCTTTTTTTGTGTGTGTGACCAGTAAGGGGATCATAACCCTTGGCTTGGTGTCGTCCGCACCACGCTCAGCCAGTGAGTGCACTGGCCATCCCCATATAGGATCCGAACCTGCGGCCTTGGTGCTCCACCACTGCACTCCCAGCGCTGCACTCTTCTGAGTGAGCCACGGGGCCGGCCCTAATCTGTCTCTTTTCTGAAACATAATGGTTTTCGTTTCCTTGTGCTTCATAACAAATTACCACAAATTTAGCAGCTTAAAACAACAGCCACTTATAATTTCACAGTCTCTGTGGGTTGAGAACCCAGGCAAAAATATCAGCCAGATGCTCTCCTGAGGGTCTCAGACGGTTGCAATCAGGGTGTTGACTGAGCTGCATTCTCATCTGTAGGCTCAGCTGGGGTGGAATACTCACTTCCACGCTTACTCAGGATCTTGGAAGAATTCACTTCACTTCAGCTATGGGACTAAGGGCGGTAGACTCTTGTGGACTGTAAGCTGAAAGTTGCCCTCAGAAACTAGGCCACCCACAGCTCCCTGACATATGGACACTTACTTCATTAAGCCAATAAGGCCACTCTCTGCTGCTTGGAATCTCTCTACTCAGGGAAGACCCATCTATCTTTTAAAGCTTTCACCTGATGAAGTCAGTTGCCCTTACTCAGCTCAAAATCTACTGTTTGTGGATCTCAGTTAGCTCTGTAAAATCCCTTCACCTTTGCTATGAGTGACATCTCATCATTTTTTTCTATATCATAATGGCTAGAAGCAATTACAGGTTCCACTCATACTCAAGGAGAAGGGATTATACAAGGCATAGATACCCAGAGTAGAGAATTATGGGGATCCACCCTGGGGCAGGTCCAACACAGTAAGTATCAAACACTGATGACCAAGAAGAAAGAATCCATTATACATGGGGGGAAGTAGGCATGAATCAACTAAACTGTGTTTATTAAGATGCTTTGGAACATTTCCCTACTAGAAATTATAACAGGGTCTTTCAATTTGTTGCTGTTGTGATGCTCTTTTACTGTCTTGTTGCTACTGCTTTTTATCCATCTGTGCAGAATCTTCAGCAGCTTAGCTGCACTATCATGCCACCCCGGGCCCTACTGAGATTGCTCCAGCTTGCTTACTTTCGACATCCTCAAAGCTGTAAATATGCAAATATAAACACCATTGTACTTTTTAGGGAGGAGTGAAAATACTATTTTTTGAGATTCAATGATTCAAATTTAAGTGAGGAATTATATGCATAAGGCTACATAAGTCATTTCTATTAGCTTAAGGAAATCAGTTTGTAGAGAAGCAATAATTAGTTGTTCGTGTCAAAAAAGAAAAGCTCTTTGAACAGTCATTCCAAAGAAGAATTTATTCTTTGTGTGTGCATGTGTGTCTGTTTATTTTGAAACTATTATATGAAGTACTAGAAATAATTGGGCAAAATATGTCATCATAAATTTTGGCTACATCTCAGTAGTTTTTAAAACTGAAAGACCTATTAGCAGTGGAAAGTGAAGAAAAGAAAAGCACATTTGCAATGAAAATACGATTAAAAATGCCTTAAATGGTGCTGCATTTTTATTACCAAATAATTCCCAAATAATAAAATACAAATATCTTTCTTTCTAAATGCCAAATCCAGATAAATATACAGTAGGAAAAAACTTGTATAACTGTTTATAGGATATACACTGTAGTTACAGTAATGAAGCATCATGCATATATTTTTCAGATTTAAGTACAATTATGTTTCATGTATTAATTAATAAACATTCAAAAAGGAATTTACATTTTCACCTTTTACTTTTTCTTACTACTAAAAAACACAGTCTGACATGCCTTCTTGTTATTTCAACTGAAGGGTAAATGGAAAGGCAGTTATGACCATCTTGATATTTGCCAGAGTTGGAAGAGGAGTAATGGTCCTGTGTGTTTTGGAAAAAATATTATAGTTGATCCCCTCTCCTCCCTATTAAAGAACACGTACTTTTAGAAACAATTAGAAGTATATAAAGTTGCTGCCCTGAGATAAAATACTAATATTAATGACAATTATTCAAACTTCGGGATCTATTAAATCAATTTTGACTTTAATTTTAACAGCACTTTTTAAGTGCTCTCAGTATTCTCAGACTTCACACTCAGTTTGATCTCTGCTTACATATTAAACATCAAGATCAGAGGCTGTGACTCTGTTGCTCTTGGGAGGAAGCAGATCTCTAGAACTGGTGCCCAGAACTCACTAGCACTATAGATCTACAGCAAGAATACACTGATATTTAAAATTTTTGTTTGTATCATAAGGTCATAAGTGTTAAAACACTCTTTTTTGAGTAAGTTATCATTATAATCTTACTAGTTTAAAATCCATCATAGCATAAATATATCATGGGTTTTGATAATTATTAGTGTAATAAATATAGTTGTGCTGAAAATGCTTCTGCTAATGATGTGGAGCTGTTTTCAAGTAATTCATGTGTCCATAGATAAATATTATTTTTGCTACACTTCGGGTTCTGCATCCATTTTATTCTTGTACTTTGTTTTGTTTTTATAGGAACAAAAACTAAGAAGCTTTTTTCACCTAAACATGTGGTTACGAATGGAAAGAGTGTTGTTGTCTTTATGATGCTCCATTATACAAAACACATTCCTATTGCTGTGATAATAATCATAGTGATTTGTCATCATAATGATCAGCTGTAAGCTTGATTAGTCCTCCTTCAATTTTGTTTGAAAGCAAATTGGAAAGGACCTATCTCAGGCACAGTTTTGTTGCAGGTCATTGGAGACCCTCACTTTCTGAACATACAATACTTGACTTGTGTCTGTGCTTGGCATTTCTGAGGTTTTACACCCTGAGGGTTGAGGGTTGTTCTGAAGTACAACCAAGATGTTTGTGAGGTCTGTCTTTGTGTAGAGCAGGACAAAGATGATGTGCAAAGAGGGACTGGAGAGGAGAAGGGGAATCTGTGATGAAGCTGACTTCAGGCCTGTTCTCAGGCTGACCCATAATAGGAAAAAAGAAAAATGGAAGTTGAGAATCTGGAAAATGCTGGCCCAATTTGAAGATCCCTGTTTTGGATCAGTCTACTTGTGAGCACTGTTCACTAGGGGGTTCCAGTTGAGCAAACATTCGCTGTAGATAACCTTGCATATGCTGTTTCTAGCAGGCAGGTTAAGACTTAATCATCTTATGTTGTGCGTCCTATTACGTGGAAGGTACTACATGTTTATCGGATGTTTTCTCACATTATATAGATATACTCTGTGCAAAACAGCCATAAGTATCTTTATTTTAGAGATGAAGGCACTATAGCTCAAAGAAAACTTCAGGCCTACTATTCATTTTGAGTTCTTTCCATTTCAATGTGACATCATTCATAAAATTAAAAATAGGAAAAAATCACAATATACCCAAATATTCAAAAGAAGAACATGAAAGGTTGTTCAAAATGTTCAAATTATACACAACTCTGAGTCTTTCTCCTAGTGGAAATGGCCTTCTGCATCCTTATGGGCATTCCAGCATTTTCCACTGACACAAAGAACTAAAGGTCATCCTTTTGTATGGAACCCAGTCCAATTGATAAGGGCTGTGGCAATACATGTAGATACCAAAGTACAGTGCCATAATTCAAGTAAAGCCAGAAACAAAGGAAATCTTTTAAGAACTTTCCTCTCATTACCAAAATATTGACACAGCCTAATTAATGAGTGGCTAACTAAAACACACAAAGTGCTTAACCAGTGTGCTTGTGGAAATACAATATAAGCCTGATTAAATAAGACTAAAGGAACATCTGGGCCACATGTATAAGTCTTGAGACAGACTAATTTTATAATATGAAGTACGGGGAAGTCAGTGGCTCCTCAGAGAAAGGAGACCACTTGGAGAATGTTTACATTTTGATGACATCAGGAACACAAGGACAAAAGACACATTACATGTAGAAGATTTTAAATTTAAATTTAAATTCATATGAGGGGTCATATTTCATTTTCCTTATAAAAAGCAGGAAGGTCTCTGATATTTTTATAGGCTCTTAATAAAGTTTTCTTTTATATTGTATGTTAAATATGAAGTTTGTAGAATGCAACCTTTAATTAAAGAGCTCACAGAAACATTATACAGTTCATTTAAACTACAGAATAATTTGTGGTAAATAATGGGATTTTCCCACTTTACTGTGTTTGAAAGACCATATACTGCTATGAATAATTTTATGCCCTAAAGGATGAAATCAAAAGGAAAACCATGCTCAAAAATCATCAGTAATTTGCTCACTGCTTTTTTTGTTTGTTTGTTTTTGCTCACTGTGAATGTCTGCCTTTTTTCTATTATACTGATGTATCTAATTGTTTTAAATGGCTCAGGTCAAATATTCTAACTTAAATGAAAACCTGTAAATCTATGAAGAACAATGTAAATGGGAAATGGTTTCAATTTATAGGAAGGCAAAAACCCTGGCTTCCAAACACCCTGGTATTCCTAATATTGTTGTTTAACAACATTCTGAAATAATGATTATGCATTTTTTAATTAGCGCTCTTTCTGCTACATGGAACACTCCCTCTTCTCTTCAACTACTTAGCATACACAGGTACCAAATTTACATATGACATAATGTAATGTACAGAATCTGATAAGTTGGAACACAAGATCAAGCTTTAGGTATATCTATATATCTATTTTAACAGGTTGAAGGAAAATAAATTTTAGTACTAAATGTGAATATTTTAAAATGTCAATTACAATGTATCATAGAAACACATTATGTTTAGTTTCACTTCTACAAAAGCCAATGTTTTTTATTTGTATAACCTGCAGAAAGAAAGTCTTTCATTCCTGGAGACAGCACTGGGATCAGTGAACAAGTACCCTTCCTTGATAATACTAGTCTTCTGTTCTTATTTAGGGGCCTGGTTTCAACTCCCATGAGAGGTTTCTTAACAAAAGTTTAGAACACTTGTTTTGTATCATCTCAGAACAATAACAGAAGCATTGAGAAATAAGCAAAAGCTGTTCTCAGCTATTATAATATATACTATACTCACCAAAGTATTCTTTAAACACATGGCATATAAATAACACTCTACTAAAAGACATTTGGTCCAATAAAGACATTTTCTCAGTATTAAGAAATTAAAATTTTATATCAGATTCATTACATTAACTGCAGCAATATCTTGTTCTCCATCAATGGTGAGTTTTGGTACAGTGACTTTAAGACACCATTGAACTTTTACAGGTTTCTCATACTCCTGACATTCTTTCATATATACTTCCCAGAACAGGAAAGAAAGGCATATAAAAGTGTGGTGTCAATGAAGTTAATGACTTTGAAAAAAAATACTAAATGTGAACATTATATGATTTGTTAACATATCAAGAATCAGAAACAGGAAGTATCTAATATTCATGTTAAATATGAGCCAAATTTAATAAGCTAGAAAGGTTCCTTAGAATGCTTATGCTTCATCACCTCAAAGCTTCTAAAATTGAAGCTCTCATAAAACTCTGAATGAAAATAAAAATAAAAATTATGGATGAATCTATCCATCCAAAATGCATTTTAGTTTTCCCAGAAAACTTCTGGGAGGGCTTTCCATCAAGTGAATGTAGAAGTCATGACGGGTGGTAACAGCTAACAAGCCCACTGCTTTTTCAGTCATGCTCAGCCAAATGGCCTTTGAATAACTATCGTTTCTATTCAGAGTATATTCACAGAAGAATTGGATTTGAAACTTTTTTCAGTGCTATTCCAAACCTGAGCATTGGTCAATATGGTCACATATTGTTGCTTTTTTGATTTGCTTTTTGTTTTTGTTCTTTTCCCAACCAACAGTTAAATTGATGGATCATAGTTTTTAAATATCAGAAAGTAAAAAAATACATATTAAAGCAGAAGTTCTTAATATTCATTTCTAAGTTCCCATAGAGTAACAGACTAAATAGCAATAAATTAATAAATATCATACAAATAACTGCATATAATCATTATTTTCATTTGCATATAAAGTGGTTTCATATACTAAAACTATAAGGCTATCCAATCAAACAATAAAAATTTATATTGAAAAAAACAAAAGAATTTATATTTGCAATCTTTTGTCTGTGGTTGCTTAAATGACTTTAAGGTTTTAATTAGAAACTTCCTTCATAGACATCTATGATTGCTCCATAATTTAGTTCACTATGGCAATTTGAGGAGAGGAGAAAAATTACTACTACTTAATTTTAAAGCTATTTCCATAGGTGCTGTTATTTACAACCCTTTAACTCAGAATTCAGAAATTATTTTTTCTAAGGTAGAGTAGAACTGAACAGAGAAATAAACTTAACCAGTTTTGTTTTTCTTAATAAGACTTACCTCCTATGATTGAAAAGACCTATTTTATTTTAGGGAAATACAGTCATGATCCTGATTTACTAGATGTGTAAATTCTCATTGTTTTAGAATTTATTAAATCTTTGGAATTTAATTTATCAACACCGTGGTGAATTCTCCAGCAAAACCTGTAAATCATTAATTAAAGGACTCACTCAATCTCCATCACAATTTTTTGTGATATAAATCATCTGCAAATTATTAAAATACCACTTAGTAATATCCAGATCATCATCAGTTTAGATCAATGCCAGTGAAGTAGCATCACTTGACATGTGATAATTAAAGTTAAAATTATAGATACATCAAAAGTACAGAAATCCCTAATAATTTAAGATGCCTATTTTGGGAGATGATAAATCTGTCTGTCTTTCTGTCTGTCTCTCTCTTTATGTATATATATATATACACTCACACACACACACACACACACACACATATTTATATGCATGTTTGTATGTGTGTTTCTAAAGGTATATGACATAAAAATCCCAAGAGACCTATATTTTTTAATTTGGGGTTTTTAATTATAAGTTTTTTGTCTTTGAGTAATTAAATAGACTTCAATTTCATTATAGCAAGCAATTTAAGTGCCCACTTCTAAGAATACATAAATGAGTTTTTCTAGAAAGCTTCTTTGCCAATCAACCTGAAAAATAGGCAGCTGAAATTCAGTAATGTTTAATGTAACTGAAAGTCAAATGGAATTTAAACCAAAGTTGCATTTTAAAACTATGCACACAGTTCACCAAGATAATGGAATAGATGATCCTGGTGTCACTTTCTCCAACAAGGAATCAACTTACAACTTTAAAAACACAAAAACTACCATCCTGTAATCACTAGAACTTGGGGGAAGAGACAGAGAGGCCCACCGAGTTTGTAAAGGTGTGAAAAGCTCCAGCAAGTGGGAGGAAGAATCGCCCTGATCAGACCCAGCTCAAACCATTCCTAGGGCCCCTGTAGCACAGTTCAAGGAGAAGCTACCTGGAGACAGCAAAGCCACAGCAATGCCCCTATTGTAAAGCTATGTGGAATCCACAGGAAAGAAGGGTGCTATGACTGCTGGCAAAAAAAAAAAAAAGTAAGTAAGTCACTTCAGAGCACATCTTCCCACTTCAGGTGAGCAAAGCTGCTTGCTAACTTTCCCTGTGCCCACATAGAAGGGAGGAGCTGCAGCTGAAAGGAAGAAAGACTCACCTAGAGGTCAGTGAGTCTTCATGGGAACCTGCACAGAGAACACCCCATGGGAAATGTATGCAGTGCCAGGTGGAGGGGGTAGGGGTCCTGATCCACCAGTGGTGCATCTGAAAGCAACTAAGGCAGTTGATCTGCCTTCCAATCAGCATAGGCACCAAACAGTGGAGACAGGTCAGTGCAACAGAACTGTGAGGGGAGCAGTTTGTGGGAAAGACTCAGTCCTGGACTAAAATTTTCACAAGCCCAACTGCATTTGTTGTGATCCACTCCCTACCCTGCTCATTACTTTGAAGTGACTAAAAGGATGACAATTAAAATTTGGTACACACAAAAATTTTCCCAGTGTAAGAAACAACAGAAAGACAGCAATATATCTGAGGCACAGAGTTCAATATCTGGTTCCCATGGAAAGTTTCGCCCAATCTGGGAATGAAACACAGGACAGCAAAAATAGTTCTAGGGAAGTGTTTAAATGGTGATGGTTGCTATTAATCAATCACAGAATGGGAAAAAACACAGAACAAAGACAAAGTTCTGATACTGAGCAATAAAGGTCTAACACCATCAAAGAAGACCTATAAAATCTGAAAGAGGTATCCATCTCCTCAAATGTGCAGGAATCAACATAAAGACACAAAGATTGGACGAGAACAGAGGAATATGACACCACCAAAGGAAACTAACAAATATCCTGCAATGGACCCAGAAGAACAGCAAATTTATGAAATGTCTGACAGAGAATTCAGAATAATCCTCCTAAAGATGTTCAGGGAGTCACAAAAAAATACAGAGAAAATAATTAAATGATATTTGAAAAACAATCCAGAAGCAGAACAAGAAACTCGAAAAAGATTGAATTTAAAAAACATAGAAATTTTAGAAATAAAGAATAAGTTATGTGAACTGAAAAGCCTGATAGAAAGCTCGACCAGCTGACTTGATCAAACAGATAAGAGAATCAGGCCATATACAACAAACCCACAGCTAATATCATATAGAATGGACAAAAATGGAAGGCTTTTCCTCTATGATCTGGAACAAGACAAGGATGCTCACTCTCCCCACTCCTGTTCAATATAGTACTGGAAGTTCTAGCCAGTGCAATATGGCAAGAGAAATAAAGAAAGGACATCCAAATCAGAAAGGGCAAAATCAAACTACCCCTATTTAAAGAAGACATGACCATATACATAGAAAACCCTAAAGACTCCACCGAAAAATTACTAAGACTAATAAGTGAATTCAGTAAATTGGCAAGATACAAAATAAATGCAAAAAATAAATCAATATTGTTTCTATACACCAATAACAAAATATCTAAAGAGGAAATCAAGAAAGTAATCCCATTCACAATAGTTACCAAAGTTGAAAGACCTAAGAGTAAATTTAACAAAGAAGTTAAACGAACTCCACAAAACATTAATGAAAACAATTGAAGATGCAAATAATTGGATGGATATCCCCTGTTCATAGATTAGAACAATTAATATCATCAAAACGTTCATATTACCCTAAGAACACTACTGATTCAACACAATCCATATCAAAATACCAATGTCATTCTTCACAGAAATAGAAAAAAATCATCTTAAAATTTGTGTGGAACCAAAATCCCATATATCCAAAGCAATCTTATACAAAAAGAAAAAAGTTCTAGGCATCACACTACCTGACTTCAAAATACAGAATGTAAAGCTATAGCAACTGAAACAGCACAGTATTAGCATATAAACAGAAAAATTTAACAATAGAACAGAATAGAGAGCTCAGAAATAAACCCACACATTTATAGCCAACTGATTTTTGACAAAGGTGTCAAAAATACACACTGGGGAAAGGACAGTCTCTTCAATAAAAGGTGCTAGTTAAACTGGACATCCACACACAGAAGACTTAAACTATACCTCTACCTGACACCATACACAAAAATCAACACAAAATGGATTAAGGATCTAATTTTAAGACCCAAAACTATGAAAGTACTGGAGAAAAACTTAGGAGAAATGCTACAGAAAATGGAAGGGAATAGAGCTTTTTTTGAACAAGACTACAAAGGCACAGATGACTAAAGCAAAAATAGACAAATGGGACTATATCAAGCTAAAAAAGCTTCTGTATAACAAAGGACACAATCAACAAAGTGGAGAGATAATCTAAACAATGAGAGAAAGTTTTTGCAAACTACACATCAGACAGGCCAATATCCAAAATATATAAGGAACTTAAACAACTCAACAACAGAAAAACAGCCCAATTTAACAATGGGCAAAGTATATGAACAGACATTTCTCAAAAGATATACAAATGGACAACAGGCCCATGGAAAAAATGCTCAACATCACTAATCACCAGGGAAATGCAAATTAAAACCACAATGATATCATCTTACTCCAGTTAGAATGGCTGTTACCAAAAAGACAGAAAATAACAAATGCTGGTGATAATGTGGAGAAAAGAGAACTATCACATCATCAGTGAGAATGTAAATTGGTAACAGTCTGTTCAAATTTTGCTTTTAAATAGAGATTACCTGGGATAGAACTCACAATATCCTTAACTATCAATGCCTGAAACTATTTTATATTTACCTTTATTTTGGTTGACTTAGTCTCCATCTATGTGAGTACAGTGATGATTTGCTAGCCTGGATTACAGTGAGATCATGACATTTATGGAACTTACTAAACCTTTCATTCTCATCTGATTTTCAAAGCAGAGACTGGTGGAGGTATAGGCACATACTGCACATAAAGTATGCTGGTGTTTCTGTAAGTGGTAGCTTAAGCATAGGGTTTTTAAAATTATTTTTGGTTGCATATCATACACTGAACATTTCAAAAAAGGTAGAAACAATTTGAAGGCAAAAGATGATACTACCTTCAGAGAGAATTTGTTTGCTTCTAGTAGGTGATGTAGGTTTCCCTATATCCTCATAAAATACACTGTCTACCCAGACATCCCAAACATATGTACTTTCCATAATGCAGCCACGTTCGCCCTCCAACCTCCTTGCCTTTGTTAGTCCCTCTGCCTGCATTCGCCTCTCTCCACACCCAACTTTGCACCTTCAGCTTAAGTGCACTCACTAAATGTTGTGTGTGGGAGGATGGGAGGGATCCTTTGTTTTTGTTCTGTTCTGTTTTTATCTTTTTTTTTATGGATGATACATACTCATGGGGCACAGAGCTGACCATCAGCACCTGTATCCAAATTGTGGTGAGCAAATCAACACTATCAGCGTGACCACCACCTCAAATTGCATTTTTTCCTCATGTCCCCCACTCAAACTCTACCTAGTGCCTCTCTCCCTCCACCCCCCACCCTGGCTACCCTACATATGCTCTCTGTCTCTGCAAGTTCAACATACCACTGTAGTCTTTCTTTCCTTTCTTCTCTCTCTCAGCTTCCATTTTTGAGTAAGGACATGTATTTTTCTCTGTTTGTCTGGCTTATTTCACTTATAATTATCTCCAACCTCGTCTGTGTTGCTGCAAATAGCAGAATTGCATACGTTTTTATGGCTGAGTAGTATTCCATTGTGTATATATACCACATTTTCCTTATCCAGTCTTCCATTGATGGTCATTTAGTTTGGCTGCATATTTTGGCTATTGTAAACAGAACTGTGATGAACACAGGAGTGCAGATATCCCTTCAACATGATGATTTCCACTCCTTTGGGTATATACCCAGAAGTGGGATTGCTGGTTCATAAGGTAAATCTATCTGTAGTTGTTTAAGAAACCTCCATACTGTTTTCCACATAGGCTGTACTAATTTACAGTCCCACCAACAGTGCAAAAGAGTTCCCTTTTCCCCACATCCTCACCAGCATGTTATTCTCAGTCTTTTTATAATAGCCAGTGTCTCACTGAGATGAGATGATATCTCAATGTGGTTTTGATTTGCATTTCCCTGATGATTAGTGATGTTGAGCATATCTTCAAGTACTTGTTGGCTGTTTGCATGTCTTCCTTCAAAAAGTGTTTGCTGAGCTCCTTTGCCCATTTTTTAATTGGGTTGTCTTTCTACTGTGTAGTTGTTTGAGTTCCTTGGATATTCTAGATATTAATCCCTTGTCGGATGTATAGTTTGCAAATATTTTCTCCCATTCTGTAGATTGGTGTTTTTTTGTTTGTTTGTTTTTTGTTTGTTTACTGTTGATTGTTTCCTTTGCTGTGCAGAAGCTTTTTAGTTTGGCATAATCCCATTTATTTATTTTTTTCTTTTGTTGCTTATGCTTTTGGGGTCTTATTCATAAAGTCTTTGTCCAGTCCTATTTCCTGAAGTGTTTTCCCTATGGTTACCTTTAGTAGTTCTATAGTTTCAGGTCTTATTTTAAGTCTTTAATTCATTTTTAGTTGATTTTGGTAGAAACGTAACCCTAATAAAACTTTTTCAAGATTCTCCTGGGCATGAATTTCAACTTCAGAGTCAGCCCTAGCTACATGGGTTCTTTTCCTAACTTCAAGAAGGGCTCTGGCACAACCTCCAAGCTTGGCCTCTGAGACACAATCTGTTTCACTGGGGACCAGAAATTCACTGCCTCCCACTAGACCAACTGTGCCTTACTGTGAGTACAATGATGGTTTGATATCCTGGATTACAGTGAAATTATAACATTTATGGAATTCACTAAACCTTTCATTCTCACCTGATTTTCAAAGCAGAGACTGATGTAGGCATAGGTACACACTGCACATAAAGTATGCTGGTGTTTCTGTAAGTGGTGGCTTAAGCATAGCACATGGGGGAAGACAGGGTGCTCCAGAGCCAGTCAGCTTGGACTCCTCTCTGGGAGTCAAAACAGCTGTCGGGCCTCAAGAAGTTCCTTAACCTCTTAGTACCTTGTTTCCTTATAATATGGTTCTGAAAGAATTTTCCTTATAGTGTTGTCACATGCTCAGAACAGTGTACAGCCTGCAACTGGCACTCAAGAATGGTAAGCTATGATAAAAGTAGCCGTTACAACCAGGTACCTGGCTTCTCCATGTGATGTGAACCCAAAGTGAGCATGGACAGCTTCCTGTTCAGGTTTGTATCTTCCCAACAGTGCAGATGTTCAGCAAACACTTGAGGAAGGAAGGGAGGGAAGCTGGGAGGGAGAGAGAAGGGGAGGAAGATAGGGAGGGAAGAATGAAGGAAGGAAGGAAGAAAGGAAGGAGGGATGGAGGGAGGGAGGGAAGGAGGGAGGGAGGGAGGCAGGAAACTGTGAGTCCAGTGACTAACAAAGCCTGTCCCTGCCAGGACTCATGGCCTCTGATTTTCTCTAATGAGATACCCAGAAGGTGGTCACACTGCCTTTGCTCCCATGTGACCTTCCCAAATTCTTTAACTTATATTAAGGAGAGAGTAAATACTCTACATATACAGTAACAAATAATTAATCACCATTATTAAGGGAAGGTTGTTTCACAGGCCATATCCCCCACTCAGTAAAGAAAATAACCCACTATCAATTATAACTGCCTTGGCAATTTCTCCTCTTTTTCATCCTGCCCATCCTATTCTAAGAGTTCAGCAGCATCCCTTGTCCACTGGCACTTGCTCCTAGACCAATAGCAATGTAGCTCTTTGATCACCTGCACAAACCATTTGACCTAATTCCAGTGAGAATGAATTCTGAGTGACAAGGAATTCACGTTTAATACTGACAAAAATAAATACTATTAAATTTTAATACAATCATTTTCCACAGAATGTAACCACCATGAATTCTAATTTATTTCAATTTTCCATAATGAAGACCCCAAAACTACAGTGTCCTTAAGGTACATCACCTTTTTTAACAAGTTATTCCTATATAAATATAAAGATTTTGGAAGAAAACTTCCTGGGAATAGCTATTCATCCCATTCAGGGTCTATTAAATGGAGAGAGGTCCCCAATTATGCAGATTACCCTGCCCCTGGGATGGCCAGGCTGTGGGCAGGAAACATGTGGGATATCTGCTCAGAATGCCTCCCTCTTGTCCACTCCAAACAGCTTTCTGAGCTCCTGCTGTTGATAGCTTTTCCTTTCACTTGTCAATCTCTCAGACTTTAATAATCTTAAGTCTCAGCTCCCAGTGCCAGCCAGATCACCTGCCTTGCTTTTATCACCATGCACTCACATTTCTATGACACCGACCTCTTGTTTTGAACGCACTTTAATATATGCCTCTGGCTCCACACACCAACATAGTTTCAATGTCACTGACCCTGATCCATGGGACATATATGCAGGCCTCCCCCACCAAGAAAGGAACTGGATAATGATCACTCTTAAGAATATTTCTGCACTAGAGCAGCAAACCAAGGCAATATCACAACTTCTGTTCTGCCTAGTGTATGCTTTTTAATTCAGTGTAACAGCCTCAGGGAGAAAGAAAAGCTGAAGATACAGGCCTTTACAATAATTCTGCCATAATTATTGTATTATTGCCAAGGTTGCTCCTATTCACACAATAAACTATGCACGTGTCTTGAAGATGACTTTTCTTATCTACTGTCATACAGTGCCATTAAAAGGACCCTACTTTCCAGGAAGTAGCTAGAGCTTTATAAAACATACTCTACAATCTGTGTTGAGTGTGCTAAATAATAAATTAATAATAATAAACAAACACTGGCTGCATTGTATCTTTGCCTTTTATTTTAACATACACTGCCATTAATGACATCACAGAGAACAAGAACATAATAGAAGACCTCTGTCCTTGGGTCTGTGGAGAGAATTAAAGATTTACTATTCACAAAAAAATTGTATTGGGATGTGCATGTGTATGTTTAAAACTAAATATCAAGCTGATCTGAAAATATATTTCCTTAAAGCTGTCCTTGTTCAGGTACTGATAGGAAAAATATCAGTATACTTTCAGAGGTATATGTGGACAGTTTTAAAAATCACTTTTTATAAAATTCATCAGTATCCTAAAATAGCAATATCTGATATACAAAGGATTTTCAAGCACGAAAAAATGTAATGGCATATTACCAATACTCTGTTTTATATATATCACACTATTCTAGAATTTCCTATATCTTTACACCCCTGAGTTGTTCTTAGAATCTCTACCAAAAAGTTCAGTTATGTTTTTATGAATTCTTGTGCAACATAATTACTAACAGATCTCTCAAGACAATATGGGAGAAAACATTCAAAACAGACTGGAGAAATGTAAAATAAATCCTTGGTGTATTTTTTTTTGAAGGTCAAAATATGGCATGTGAAAATGATATTACATGAATTCTCATCAAGGTCACGATTAGAATATTAAAGTCAATGGGAAATCAGCAACATTTGCATTTCATATGATGTGTGACCAATGACAGGTGCATCCACTGCATGGCTCATAAGACTAGCAAGGATTGCTGAACAGTTACTACCCATTTGATGAAAAAAGAAATATTTAGTGAAATGCAATGCACAGTGATCCCATCATGTTACTGAACCAGAAAAGCATAAGTAAATAAGCCACTCAAGACCGAATGACCGTGTTTTAACATAGTTAATAGGGTGGTATAATTTCAAAAATATATAGAATCATGTTACAGGTCAAGGAAACTTGGCGGCCATGACCTCTAAGCCCATCATTTAGGAATGAAGATATTTATGCTGGTGACAGTAAATCACTTCCCTAAATCACACAGCTAGCTAGGGGCACAGCCAGAAAAATGATCAGATCTTTGATTTCTAATTTATTGTTTTTTTTCCACACAGTTCATGTATTTTAGAAACTTCATTTTAAGGGTGGAATTTAAAACCAAAACAAGAATAAAAACCTCCCACTCAGGGGCTTTGCGGTAACATCTTTAGCTGAATCTAAAGAGAAAAAAAATCATTAGCCTGAGTTGGAAAAGATAGCCCTCCTCTTCCTGCTAAAATTTTTTTCACATTTTGCTTTTGATCATTGCTAACAGAGCTCATTTGTACTGCTTCCTTTAATGTTTCTCTGCCTCATCTCATCTCTACCTTTAACTAAAGAAGATTTTCAAGTTTTAAAATCAAGACTTGAGCTACTTAGGGCCAAGTAGATGGGTAACTAAGCAGGATGCCTTATTAGCAGAAGCCGAAAACATTGAAAAAGGCCAAAACATTCTAGCAAAGATTTCAGTGTTCATTTCTCCTCCTAGTTACAAAGTTACTTCTACTTTGTGGCCTAAATTGCTCTCTTGGTGGCTAAAGAATCTCCTCATTAACATGAAGCTATAAAATATTAACACAGGAATCTTTTTATTTGGAACAAGACACCTTGAACGATTTGCTCAATATATTTCCAATTTCTGCTTCCTAGTTCATTGAAGAAAATGTCTATTTAAATGGCATTAGAAGGAAGGTAGAGAATCTTCCATGACAACATAAAACAGCCAATAATCTATTGAAGAATAAGCTGCATTTCATCATGACAAATATTTTTACTGATGCTCTTGATCATAAACTTACATGGGCACAATTATCCCCCAACAGTTGAAAGACTTGCTGAAATGTTTACAAGAGTTACACAATCTTAACATTCTTAACAGATGTTTATTTTTTTCCTCTGGTTGAGTTGTCCAAATACATATTTGCATGTATAAATTATCTCAATTATTATGGAAATAAAATAAAATATATATCATGTTATTTGAAATTATAATGCTTTATCTACCAAAATGCCAAAATCATGAGGAAATATTTTAAATGTAATGGCAAGTGTTTTTCCTTCCCAAATGTTCTGCAGATCATTCCTTACACACGGTAAAGATGTAATGGTCTCAGTGAATGTAAAATGTACAGAACAGAATTTATAAGAGTAGAAATGAAATTTATTCAAATAATAATTTGAATGCTCAAGCTCATCAGATTTTTTAAATGCTAACAAAATGTTCTGCTATCGGGGACATCGATCACTAACTATTTAGCTTCATATTTTTAAAATGGGACTGACTTTTGTCCTGTAATGGATAAAAAAGTTCTTAAAAATGCATTCTCCTGTAAGAAGAAAATATACACCAGTTAGGGTGCCACATTTGTTTTTGTAACAGGTTGTTCTTGAGGTTTCATGTAATATGTTATGCGATAAATTTTAATCAATATGATCACATATTTGTACTCTTCAACGTTTTAAGTGTTTATTACGCTGCTATCAGACAATGCTAATTAGGTTTGCAAGCCTAGTTTCATGAGTTGATCCTCTTTGAGAGACAAGATTCTCCTGTCTATGAAAAATTAGGGAAACAAATTATTGAGCATATTTCATATTCTCATTACCTAAACATGCATACTGGTGATGGAAATGTATAGACCATTTCACAGGGAGGTTAAACCTTCCCAATTTCATGATAACAACAGTTTCCATACACTAATTCCATGATTCACTGTTAGACTTAAGACAGGCAATGAAAGACAGCTAGTAAAATAGTCACACATCACATCCAGGAAACATGACTAATACCTATTCTTTCAAACACAGCATAGCAAGATTTAAAAGAAATATAGATGGTTCCTGATTTTCGATGATTCCACTTACAATTTTAAATTTTATGATGGGTTTATCAGGATGTAACTCCACTGTAAGTTCAGGAGCATCTGGACTTAGGATGGTTCGACTTGATGACTTTTTAATTTTATGATGGGTTTACTGGGATATTAAATGCTTCGACTTATGATATTTTCAACTTGCAATGGGTTTAATGGGACATAACTTTATTGTAAGTCTTAGGAGCATCTGCATTTCAAAGGAAATCCACTCTGATTAAAATTTAAAAAACCATTATAACTTTTAAGGCCCTCCACAAATTCCTTTTTTTTTTTTTTTTTTTTTTTTTTTTTTTTTTTTTCTTTTTGTCTTTTTTCCATGTCCGGCAACGGATCGCAACCCTCAGTGTTGCCCCCGTACCGGACCGGGGACCGGCGACGGGATCGCAAGCCTCGGCGTTGCTCCCGCGCCTCGCTCAGCCAGTGAGCGGGAGCCGGTCTGTACGTGGGATCCGAACCCTCGGACGGGAGCGCTGCCGCGCTTCCCAAGCGGCGCACTATCCAGTGTGCCACCGGGCCGGCCCCACAAATTCCTTTTTTAAAGAAAAAGTATATTAACATGAAACAAGTAATAAATTTTATCTGTCTTACCATCTCACTGTACAGGAGAGAAACCTGTTACTGAGAGCCAAGAGGTGTCCACAGACAGTCATCAAGAAAATCCAGTTTAGAAACCACAATTACTAAGCAAAAAGTTTCTTTTCATCTACTTAAAAGAAAAGGTTCAAACATTTACAATTATTTCTAAGATACATATTCCAAGAATTACTCAAAAACTGAATAAAGTGTAATAATTAAAATTTTCATTACATATTCTTGGATTTTCTTATAATATCTCAGTCAGACTAAAGGTTATTACAATTTACATTATCTAGGGAAAGAAATGGTTCTTGTAAATGCCCTGTTAGGGAATTTTGAAAATCCTATATGAGGGTCTTCCTAAAATACAGAATTTTAAGAAAAATAAACGATATTGTTTAATGTTGTGTTGAGTGAGTGAGCACAGAGCTTCTCCCCAGGATACTGATTTCAGAGGACTGTAATGAAATTTTATAGACTAAGTCATGACTTTGCACAAGGAGGAGTCTCTTTTCAGTTCAGGTGTATTACTGATGGATCATCCTTATGAGAAGGAAGGGGCAAAATAAACTGTCATTTTAGGTCTGGTTAAGAGAGCTCTCAGATGGGTAGAGACACCCTCCCACACACACACACACAGACACAACAGAAAACTTGGGGGAGAGAGAGCTGGCAGTAAAGTAAAAGGCATGTCATTTTTACATTTAAGAAGTAAAACAAACCACCAACCTGTTATCCAACATTTTGGAGAGAAGCAAAGTCTAATGTACTTAGAATGAGCTTTGAGCAGTTTCAGATTCAAACACCAAGAACAAAATAATAACTGTACTCAAGTGAAAATCCATTCAATCCCAGCATAGAGAGTCACAGGACAAATAAAAGAGATAGACAGTCCTGAGATGTTGTTGATTATAGAAGGCTTCTGACTTAGAATCAGACTCACTTAACTCATGAAGTGTCAGTCCCAGGTTGCTGGTGAGGGGGAACTAGAAGTGCACTCAAAATGCTGACAACTGAAGACACTTAAGCCCATGTTCACTATAGACTAAGTTTTTAAAAGCACTCATTTAAATGAGATCAGTTCTACAGAGTAAATTATTTTATCTGTACAGTTTCAGTTTCTCTGTCATCTTACTCCTTCCCTGCCCCATCTCCCCTCGCATACCCATTACTACATACCAATTATTTCAGCCTAGATTTTGTTGCTCAGAGTGTGCAAAGTAGATACAGATTCCCCCACAGAATATCTATATTCATCTGGACGTTGTACCCACACAGGTATATTGCTGCATATCATGCTATCCCTGAGTTCTATTACTAAAGCTACAGTGTATGAATTGACTGGGTTGGCAACTTTTTAAAAGTGAATGGGAAGGCTTGCCCACATTTCTGAAGTGCTGGCAGGGGATGCAGAAGTGAATGCATACTTCACCATGCTGACTGCCCTTCAGAGGCAACACAGCAGAGGGTGAAAAAACGACCTCATCTGTCTCCTTCACCCAGTAGTTTGCTTATGTTTGACCTACGATGGGAAATAATCCCAATCTACACAAGGAAGTTTTTACATTAGTAACATAAATATTTTAGTAGAAAAATAATAAGATAACACTACATAACACAGAATTATAAATGAGAAGCCTTCATTCAACTTCTCTCTGCCTCTCTCTAAATATATGTCCTTGGGTTTTTGACTTAACCATAGAGGTTAATTAAGCCAGGGAGTCAGCCACAGCTGCTTCGCACCCTCTTCTAACAACTACCTTGAAGACCTTAGTCCTTTCCGTCAACCCTGTAAACCTGTATGCTATTTTCTAAAAGATCAGAGCTCATACCTCACAGATCTGTTGTGAATCTCATATGTAAAATATGAATGCTAACCAAAGTCCTTTTTTCACAATAAACAAAAGCTGTTATTACTAAAATGTTCAGAACAGTCAGTGATTTTATTATTTCTAAACTTGATGCATATTCTATAGCCTAGAGAAATTCCACAACAATGTGCAAATGTAAATAAAAATGTTGAAGCAGTTATATGTTCCAAGGAAAGCATGAGAAGCCCAGTGGCGACACCGCTAAGCAGGGGCCCTTCCATCCTATGTGCATCACCATGACGTCAACAGAGCCCAGCTTTTGTTTCACACAGGTACAGAGAGAGCCACATGGACTAGCCAAGTCCTTGTTTTAAAAATGAAGAAATATTTTTACATATTTTTGAAAGAATTTCAGGTCATCATTTGAAACAGAATTATCTCCTATATTGGGTTGAAAAAATGTCCTGTCTTTTTAAATAAATTCTTTGCTCTAGGACAGTTTCAAAATTTGAGGGAAAAACTCCAAGATAAATATTACAGTAGTCATATATGTTGTATATCAAGAAAGATTATCTCCCTCTGTGACTGGAGATGAATGTTATTATATTCCTTTTAGGCACTCTTTTCTTTGTATTTATTAATGCTTAATAAAATATTAATCACAAGAAAAATAGGGGTTTGGGTCAGAAGAAGTTTTTTGTGCACCACACTGAGCAGTCTGGGCTAATAATGCAAACAATTTGACACTGCATTAATGAAGTCACTACTGTTGTTAGATGAATCCTTGTTTCACTAAACGAAGAGAAGGCTTAGTTCCAAAGGAATTTTGATTCTGGCAAGCCCATTTAAGCCTAGAGAAATTTGCTTGCATTAAAGTCAGCAACATCTCTCAAAGGGCACACTGTTGCCAATTATATTTACCCTTCATTCTAAGACTAGAATTTTAAAGACAGTCCAATAACAATATTTTTCCTGAATCATTAAGCCTGTTCAGATAGTTGTTATAAGGTAATGCTTTTAGATATGATTAAACTTTGTGAAGTATGGACAATTGAAAGAGTACATTTATTATTTTCATTTGTATTTTCAATTTGGCAAGGTGGGTCATACTGCAGCTCCAGCTAGCTGCCTTGATTCAAAGTCTGGCTCTCCAACTTATTAGATATATAACCTAAGGTAAGTTGCTTAAGATTTTTAGGCATCAACTTTCTTATCTATGAGATAAGAGTATTAACAGATGCTGTGGTTTGAATGATCCCAAAGCTCATGTTGGAACCTAACCCCCAGTACGGTGATAGAAGGTGGGGACTTTAAGAGGTGATTGGTTCTTGAGGACCATGCCCTTGTGAATGCATTGATCCATTCATGAGGTAAAGGGTTGATGGCTTAATGGGTTGTCATGGATGTGGCTCTGACGGCTTTATAAGGAGAGTACATGAAAGAGCTCATGTTATCCTCATCATGTGTTGCCTGTGTCACCATGGGGACTCTGTAGAGTTTCCCCTAGAAGAAGACTCTCAACAGATGTGCCTCCTGGACCATACAGTCCCTAAAACTGTAAAAAATAAATTTCATTTCTTTATAAATTACCCACTTTCAGGTATTCTATTATACACAACAGAAAATGGACTAATACAATAGATTAGCACATAATTCTATTTTGTGGCTAAATAAATAAGTGCATAGAATAGAACTTTGAACATAATAGCTACTATATGTGTTGTTTATTGCTAATATTAACATTCAGAAATATTTACTGAGGACATCCTTTGTTCTAAGAAATTTTTATGTTTAATAAAGCATTAAACAAAATATACACAAATTCCTGTCATCACTGGGTTTATATTTTAATAGGAAAGATAAACAATAAACACTAAAAGTAAAATATATATATAGTACTTAAATGAGAGGCACTAAGAAGAAAAATAAAGCCAGGTAAGAAGTACAAAATGTTGGAAAGTATTGAAATTTTAGATTTGATGGCTATGACAAACATTAAACAGTTGGCTCTCTTCTCTGTTTAAAACTCACCAGGTGGTACCTGGTGATGCTGGGGATGGGACTTTGCAAACCACATTTCCTGCTTTGCTAGCAAGCTCCTTATGAGTGCTAGAAGAAAATTATGAGATAGAAAGAGGAAAAAGGTACTTTCTGTTTCCTGTTCACTTCCTGCTCACTTCCTGGTGCTGTCAATGCTCCAGACTAACTTTACACCAACAGAAGTAAAGTTTTCCAGTTGAAGAAGTTGAACCTGATTTTCATTTTTACCAAGACCTGCAAAAGCTGCCTAATCGTACCCCAGTATCTGCAGAGAAGTACTTTCATTAACTGGCTGGTGGCTCCTTTTCAGAGGTTCCCTAGCCGTGGCCATACTGGTCCCTTTTTCCAAGCTCAGAGACACCAACACCAGTTAAGCAGTACCCTCTTCTCAGCAATCTTGACTGACCAAGTCTTACAAGGATCATCCTCCAAGTTTTGAAATTTTAATAATCTCAGTCTTTTCCCTTTAATTTCTCAAGCTAGGAATGGCATACATTTCCTGCAGTTCCTACTTCTGTGATACCTTAGTGTTTTCACTGAGCCTTTTGTAGACACCCAGTTAACAAATATTTATGCCTACTTTTTAAATTAAATTTTCTCATTAAAAACCTGATATAAGCTTTCTGTCTTGAATAGAGTGTGACTGATACAATGGACAACAGAGGTTTCACTGAATAAAGACCTGAAAAAAAGTGAGGAAATGAGCCACGCAGATACAGAGGGAAGTGTATTATGGATGGTGTAAACTGCAGGTGCAAAGCCCTGAGGTGCGCCTGGGCCTGGTATGTGTGAAAAACAGCAAGAAAGCCCATGTTCCTGGATGAGAATAAGCAAGGGTAAAGTAGTGGAAACTGAAATCTGAGAGGTTACAGGGGCCAGATTATGACACGCTTCATTGATAGTATGACCATTACTTTAATTGTTTAAACAGGACTCTTTGGAAGATGGGACAGGGTACTATTAATAATATGCTCAGGAAGCAGACATTAATGGGGAATGTTCTGGGCAAACTGAACTGATTTGAATGGCCTTCCCATCTATGTATAAGCCACTGTTAGGACTTTTTTACTTAAATTGAGGTACAGAGCTATGGGAGAGTATAGGGTAGAGAGATGATTTACCCTAACTTACATTTTACCTGCTCCCATGAGAATAGATATCTACTTCTTATATACAATGTTTCTTAATATGATTTAACTATAACCTGTAATAAATGTTGTAGTAAAGAATACATGGGTTTTAGAGTAAATTTAATAGAAATGCAAACACACAGGTATACCAGAACATTTACCACAAAATCCAGCTGTTAGTAATTACTTAAGTAAACTCTGGCTTTCTTTTCTACCTTAAGGAAAACCATTAGAATATTTGAAATGTTAAAGTTTAATATATTAAAAATTCTTAGGCCTCTGACTTTCCAAAAAGCTTGTTCCAGACTTTTCCTTCTGTTCTTGAAACAAGAGACTGTGAAGAATAAATTAGCTTCTCTTTATTTCCAGATAATATTAATCACAGTAAAAAGTAGATAAGAGGAAAAGCACAGCGAAGAATCAACAGGGCTGGTATTCGAACCCTTGCCTGTCTACAGAGCCAGCACTTTGGCTGCCACATCATGCTACATGCAGTGAACGTCCTTCCTGTCTAATTTTTTGACTTTCTAGTTTCATTTTAAACATTAAACATCAAACAGAGAAAAGTATGTGATATATTAATTTGTTGTTATTTTGTGGAAAGTAGGAATTTTTTAAGTGAGAAAAATAATTTCTTTGAAAGTGAAATTTAATAATCTCAATTATTTTCCTCTGCCAGAGATTGCCCTATTTTTACTCAGTAGCATCTCTGTTCTCTGACATTTCCATAAATGGCAAGAACTGGAAGACTGGAAGCTACATTTACCAGACTCCATTGTAATTAAGGTTCCAGCTTAGATTCTATCAATGAGAGATATGTACATGATAGTTCATAACACAGAAATATCAGTTCTATGTGTAATAGAAAAGAAATATTCATAAATTATTTGAGTTATTCTGTGTCCTACTCAAGCTAGAAAGAATCTCAGTTCTGTAACGTTCTATATATTATATGTATTAAGAGAGAGTTTTAAACTATCCAGAGTAATGAAACAAAGAAAATTTAACTCCTGTCTTATTTTGTTCTTCGTGGAAATAAGAAATCAACCTCAATGAAAGGGGAAATCGGGTTACATGTTTCAGTCTACTGTGCTACAGCTTTGCATATCTTACTAGAAATGGACTTGAGTAGCTTCCTAGAAACAGGATTAATGACAACAATAAAGCAATAAACTAAGCAAGATAATGAAGATTGAAAATAAAAATTATCTTGCTCCTCTGATGACACTATATTTTACTGAGAGATATTTTGTGAATTAAATGTGATTTCTGTTTTCTAACATATTTTTTAAAAGACATATTCTATGATACAAAACAAATATCTGAAAGAGAAGAATAAATAGTTGATTTGGGGGGAAGGACTACCTCTTCATTTTGAGTAAGTTTTTAACAGTAAAGTCATTTTTTCCCTAAAATCTATATGGAATTTAATGAAAACCATCTCTATGAGAGACCGGAGGGATTTATATTTATATGAAGACTAGATTCAATTAGCACACCAGTATCAGATTCTAATCATTCTCCTCTGATGCTGAAAATGTTTGATGACTCCCCACTGTCTACTGAATTAAGTTCCAACATCTCATGCAAACATAAAAGATCTTCTAACAAATAACCCAAAGTTTTAATCATCTATCATTATTCATCTACATGAACGTTTCTCTTCAACCAGAGTGAATTTTATTGTCTGAAAAAGCTGTCACATTCTCCACACACTTTGTGTGTGTGTGTGTGTGTGTGTGTGTGTGTGTGTGTGTGTGTGTGTGACCGGTAAGGGGATCGTAACCCTTGGTTTGGTGTCGCCCGCACCATGCTCAGCCAGTGAGCGCACCAGCCATCCCTATATAGGATCTGAACCCGCGGTCCAGGCGCTCCCAGTGCCGCACTCTCCCAAGTGAGCCACGGGTTTGGCCCCTCCACAAACTTTTTAACTGACTTATTTCTTCGTACAGAACATGCTTCTTTTAAAACCCTGGCCACTCTTTATGAGCTATCTTTAATACCATCTTTTACATGTAGCCATTTCAATTCTTTTAATGAGTACCTTACTCCCAAGACAGTATGGAATCTTCCTTGTCATGACCCTCAAATATGAGTTCTTTGCCTCTAAATAAAACTAATTATCTTAATACAAAGTTATGATAGTACATGTGATAGCAACTATGGTATAATTAAGCCAACAGTTGAATTAATATAACTATGGATGACATTAATTAAAAAAGAAATTTTAAAATAGTAGTGGAATTATGACAGATAGAATAAAGAGAAGTGAGAGTGTTTTTGTAAGAAACTGAAAAAAAAATGGGGGATGGAGAACAGGGGGGAGAGTGAAGATTTCAACTAGACGCATTAGTTCCAGCCAAGATAAAGTCGCCCTACTCCTCCCAGGTCCTCCTTCTTATAATTAAAAAACCCTGGACATAACACAACCATTACAGAAATATTCTGCAAGGCAGAAATAAGAAGGCAGTCTGCCTAAGAACCTTGAGATCAGGAACGACTCAGTAATGACTCCCATGAGTTTTTTTTTCTCCCATGTATATGGTGGAAAGAAGTGGTATGAGGCAGTATGAGCTGGCCTCTGCTTCCCTTCCATCCCTATCAGCAGGACCCAGAGGGGAGCTGAGCTTACATTCCATCCACCTACAACGAAGTGATGTAAGTCAGAGCTTTTTCCAGGGTGGTGTCAACAGGGCCCAGAATAAAGCTGAACATCTTGTCCTGGTACAGCACATCTAAACACAGAGAATGCTTGCTAAAAAAGAAGATTAAATAAGATCCAGAGCTTTAGACAATAATATCTAAAATACAGGATACAATAAAAAATGATATCCTAGAAACCAGGACAATCACAAATTGAATGGGAAAAGACAATCAATAGATGCCAATGCTAAGGTGGCTAAAATGTTCTGATTATTTTCTTAATCTTAAAAATGCTTCAGTGTGCAGTTTTAAGCATTCTTGAAACAAATCGTAAAAAGGGAAAATCTCAACAAAGAGAATATATAAAAAATAAGCAAAAGGAAATTTAAAAATTGAAAAAATAAAATAACCAAAATTAAAATCTCATGGTGTTAATAGTAGAATGGAGATAAAGAAGGAAAAAATGAATCAAAGGCAGCTCTACAGAAATTATTCAATCAAAACAACAGTGAGAAAATAGAACTAAAAAATAAATGAACAAAGCCTTAAGGACATGTGGAACAAAACAAAATATCTAATATTCATTTTACTGAAGTTCCAGAAGGAGAAGATAAACAAAACTGTGCTGAAAAACTATATAATAGCTAATTTGGCAAATTTAGCAAAAAGCTGTTAACTTACATACTTAAGAAGCTGAGTGAACTCCAAACAAAATATACCCGAAGATATCTACTCCAATATACATCATAACCAAACTTCTGAAAACTAAAGAAAAACTCTTAAAAGAGACTAGAAAGAAATGACAAATTATCTATACGGGAATGACAATTCGAATGACAGCAAATTTTTCATCTAAAACTGTGGAAGCAATTTTCAAATGATAAAAGAAAAGAACTGTCAACCCTGAGTTCTCTATCCATGGAAAAATATCCTTTAGGAATAAGAGAAAATAAAGACTTTCTCACATGAAAGAAAAGTATAAAAACTTGTTAGTAAACATACTTATCCTTAAAGAATGGCAAATGGCAGTTCTCTAACAGAAAGAAAATAACAGAAAGAGTCTGGGACTTAAGGAAGGAGGAAAGAGCAATGGAATGAGTAAGATTAGAGGTAAAGAAAATCAACTATCCTTCCCCTCATGAGTTTTTAATATTAAATAGCAAAAATGATAACATTAGCTGATGTGGTGTTCAATGCATGTAGAAGAAATATTTAAAACATTTAGATTTTAATAGTGGGAAGTGTAAAGGAACCCCAATAAAAGTAAGATTTCCAAACTTCATTCAAACTGGTAAAATGCTGATTCCAGTAGACTGCAATAAGATGTGTGTGTATATAATACATACAGTGTGGCCAGTACACACACACACACACACACACACACACACACACGGTTTCTAACACACACACACACACACACACACACACACACATATATATATATGTATAAATTATACAGAAAAATGTATTCCAAAAAATCATAGACCACAAAACACACGGTTTCTAACACACACACACACACACACACACACACACATATATATATATATGTATAAATTATACAGAAAAATGTATTCCAAAAAATCATAGACCACAAAACGGAATGGCAAAAAATGTTAAAGTAACCCATAGGGGAAAAATAAAGAGAAACAGGGGAATGAAAGACCAAACAAACAGAAAACACAAGAAACCAGCAGAGTTAAGCTCTATCATAACAATAATTACTTTAAGTGTAACTGGCCTAAACATATTAATTAAAAGTCAGAGATTGGCAGGTTTGATAATAAAAATATGATCCATAAAATATAAGCTCTATCAGAAACTCACTTCAACTAGAATATAGCAGATTTGTAGTATAAATGGGGAGAAAAACAAAAGCTTAGCCTCCCTGTACTCCAACTGAGAAAATGAAACTTATCAATGATCTTCAGAATTTGATATGGCTTAGGACGTTGAGGGTAACAGTGGAAAAAAAAAATCTGACATGACTAAATGTATTTAGATGTACATGCAAACATGTACATGTTTCTAAAACATGATAACTCTACTTCTTCGAGAAAAAAAATGTAACACAACTATAAAAAATATAATTGAATGAGCAGACAGGTTTGTGCCGTTTTCTTGAATTTTATATTTTATGGTACATAGAAAAGGAAAGCCCATGAAAATTATAACTGAAGCTACTCTGGCTTCATCTGAATTTCTAGAACTGATCAGTCCTGAATTTGCTTAGTAGTTCTATACAGTTATGAAAGTATCAATAAACGAAATAATTCATCACATATTGATTGAGTTCCTACACCACTAAATCTACCAGGAGCTGGGCAAGTGGTCTGCCAGACTGAATCTCTGCAGATGGATGGTGGGCGGCAGGTATCACATGAGGATATTGTGCTATTTTATTTACTCTTAAAATTTTCTAAAATAAATCTTTTAAAAAGCATAAAGTTCTCTCAAATTCAACTTAAATAGGCTTCTTCCTCCTCCTCTTATTCTTTCAGATGCAGATGATTGATGGCAAATTATAATCATTGGCCCATGAAAATCCCTCCCTATGGCTTTGTGGTGGTGGCTAGTTTGGTTTAGTTATTTGCTTTTATTTTCTTCATCCTTATATCCAACTTTCCCTTCTCCATGTTAGGCAACCATTCAAATATGTTTAATGTATATATTTTTATTTTAATAAGTATTAACAAAATGTGTATTGTTATTTTGATGTACATATTTTCAAATTTAGAATACATTGCATCGTATGTCCCTTTTCTCGGTAAGCAATATGTTTCTAAGATCCACATATAACCTCTTTTTTTTTTTTTTTTCCTTTTTTTGTCTTTTTTCGTGTCTGGCAACGGATCGCAACCCTCAGTGTTGCACCCGCACCGGACCGGACCGGCAACGGGATCGCAACCCTTGATGCTGCGCCCGCCCCTCGCTCAGCCAGTGAGCGGGAACCGGTCTGTATGTGGGATCTGAACCCTCGGCGGGAGCGCCGCCGTGCTCCCAAGCGGCGCACTGTAGCAGTGCGCCACCGGGCCGGCCCCACATATAACCTCTGATCCTAACTGCTGCATCATATTCAACATTATAATTCCCATATTTCAGTCATCTTCATCCATGTTATCAGTAACAGACACTGTTTTCCAGCCAATTTCACCACCAAAAATATCACTGTTATGAATGTTCTCATAAATGTAACTGTGAGCCTGTGAGAACATTTCCCGGAACAGGACTGGTGGAACACACAAGGTTCAGGTTTACTGATCATAGGAATGTATACTGATCACATATATGCCATAGCATTTCCCAAGATGTGAGGGTTGTACCAGAAAATACAGCAATCAGCAGTGTGTGAGAGTTCTCATATTCTCACCATTGCCAGTAGCACTTGACACTGTATAATGTTTTAATTCTGTCTAACCTAATAGGTGCAAAACAGTATCATTTTTTGTTTTCATTTGTATTTCTTTGATCACTCACAAGTTTGATCACATATTTCTATGTTTAATAACTTTAAGGGTTTTTTTTCTTAAATGGTCATAGTCATTAGGGTTGTTCACAAATATTTTGCTTTCTTTTACCATCAAAGCATCAGGTAGTATTTCACTTCTGCTCTCTATCACATTTCTTTGTGACTATGTTATTTATGTTGACCAATTAAATATGAGCAGAAATAACGTGTGCCACGTGCAAGTAAGAATTTTAAGAGACAGTGCACATTTTGGCATAGGCTATTTTTTCTCTCTGTTACAGTGACAGCCCTCCAGATAGTGGCACCTATGCCAGCTTGTCCTCTGGACAATGTGGGAGCAGATAGCAGGTCATCTCTGAATGACATACAGTGTCAGCCAGAAACAAATACTTGCTATTTTAAGCCATCAGATTTTAAAAGTTGCTTATTACTACACAACATTGTTTGTCCCTTTTCCTATTAGGGTTAGCATCTTTTTCTGATTTTTTTCTAGTGATTTATTGCTTATTCTCTATATTATTCCTTTGTTAATTTAAGCATTGCAATATTTTCTTTCCTAGTATTGCTCCATTAATTCAATCTATGCATTCTTTATTGAATGGAAATCCTTACGTTTTCTGAAATCAATTTTCCTCCCTTTTTTAAACATATAATTTGTAGTTTTGAAGTTTTATTTAGTGTGCCTTTCTCCATCCCTAGGTCAGGAAGTAGAAAGGGATCGTTTAAAGCAGTTTTCCTGTGATCTAGCAATATTCTTTGCAGGGGGGAAGTTTCCCAGAAGAAAGGAAGGCAGGTGACCATCTCCAATCTGCTTGTAAGACAGATATCTGTATAAATTGACTAATAATATTTATTCAAAGAAAGACACTTTATATTTTTAAATGTTCTGAGTAAAATATCCCTAGCTAAAGATTACTTAACAGTAAATAAAGCCAGAATTTGTGGATTCTTGAAGCATGGCTCGTTGGAAAACGTCATGGAAACTATACACATCTCTGGGATATAAAATGGAAAGAAATATACTTACTGTGTGAGGTAATCCACAAAGCCCCACTTGGAGAACTCATCTATAATGCTGGGCCACAGCCTGTTTGATATGAAAGGAAGGACCTGGGGAGCCACATGGGATGTTCCAGACCTGTGCCTCTTAATTGCCTGTATCTTTGAAATTTTTATTGAAGCTTGGGCTAATTTATGTGAACCTGATTTGACAATATGAAACTCTATGTTAGCTCATAAAGTTATTTTTCCATACTTTCTTCTATTAATTTAATATCATGACATATCACAATTAGGTCTTTAACCCATTTAGAATTTACTTTTGCTTATGGGTTTTAAATTGTTTTATTTTTCTTTGAGTCATAAGCCATTTTTCACACTACCATGTACTAACCATTCTAGGTCTGATCCATTAATCTGTGGTGCTGTTTTTTTAATCACATATTTTAGTTTTATACATGGAGCCCTAATTCTCTATTTGTTTCTACTGAACTAGTTATCTATTCTTTGGACAATACCCACTATTTCATTTAAGGCTTAGCAGAACAATTTATTAACCACAAAGCAAATACCTTATCTTTCTCATTCATTTTTATTATTATTTTACTTGGCTAATTGTGAACATTTGCTACTCAATGTAAAATTTAAAGTAAATGTATCAAGTTATTTAATAATTTATTTGGAAATTTTTATTTGGATTTTGCTGTACATATAGATTAAAGAAAATTGATATTTTTACAACATTTAGTCATCAAATGTAAAATTTTGGAACGTCCCATTTACTCAGATGTTCTTGTATGTATGTATGTGTATAGAGAGACAGACGCACAGACAGAAAGAGAAAGAAAGAGACTGATTTTAAGGGACTGACTCATGTACTTATGGAGGTTTGGCAAGTCCAAAATCTGCAGGAAAGGCCTGCAGTCTGGAGACCAAGGAAGGAGTTGTTGCAGTTCAAGTCCAAAAACGACTTCATCAAGAGGGGTCAATCTTTTTCTGTTAATGACATCAACTGATTAGATGAAGCCCATACATACTGTGGACAGTAATCTGTTTTACTCAAAGTCTACTGATTTAAATGTTAATCTCACCTTTAAAAAACCTTCACAGAAACATGTAGAATAACATTCAACCAAATGCCTAGGCACCACGGTCTAGCCAAGTTGACAAAGTATTAACCATCACACTGTAAACGGGAGTTTTAATGTGTTCTCCATAGAAGTGTTTTAAAACTACTCATGGTTAATCTCAGATACTTTGAAGCTCTGTTAGTACTATTACCGAAATATTACTTTTATTGTTTTAATTTCTAATTGGTAGTCATTATTGTAGAGAAATCAAATTAATCTTAGGTTGA